>NW_017257999.1:289451-342354 GCF_001594055.1 Mycetomoellerius zeteki
CCTCCGCTGCCGTTTTTCTGTTCTGCATGGAATCGAGATATCTCAACGCAGATACGTGCATCAAAAGGGGTCTCTGCACTTTCGTCACGGTGATTCACCTTCCGTGGCGAAACTACGGATGCGTGCGCACCTAAGATGTACTGTCAAGAAGCACGTTTTGTATCAAGTATGTTATTTACATAACGACGGTTCTTGATAGTAACCTGCCATGGTGCGACGTCATTAGATAAATGACAAGCTTGTTCCTCTTCTGTCATCAAAGAAGTATGATGGAATCGCAGATTAAAACAGTAAAAAATATTAATAGCTACGTCTGTCCGATTTGTAAATGGCGAATGTTATTTGTATTAGAAAAAAAACCGATCGGTAATTGCAAACACACGTATTCTATAAATTATAAAATAAAATGTATTGATTAAAATAAATTGATTTAAATCAATAATCTAACAAACTCGTGATATTGCAAAGCAGAAATTATACAATTTTGTAGCCTATAAACATCACAAGAAATAATTTCTTAAAATTCAAATATTACAAATACTATTTGTTGTTATAAACAGCATCACAATATAAAACGTTTTGACTTATTTAGTTTTCTTTAGTTATTATCAATTACATCAATCACAAATTAATGTTTCAAAAATTAATACACACAAGTATAAGGTTGCTAATTTAAGAACGCATATATCACAATTAATCCCTAACGTATGACATTGAATCTTATTATCATTAACGACTGTTTCTCATGTCATAATTTTCAGAGATAAGATGTAATGTGATAATAGATAATTCATCAAGTCAGTCAGCATCCTTATGTCAAAGATATAAAATATTTTAATAACCAATTCCTCGATGACAAGGATCTTGTTAAATAAAAAATTTAAAGAAAAGTCTAACAAGATCGACATGAAGTTTACGTCTACGTTTCCAATATATTGAAAATTAAAAAACTATTGGAATTAGCAATAACGTCAATGATTTTCGTACCAAATAATTGCTTATCTCAAGGTTTACTGTGAAATTGTGCTTGGAAATTTGATAAGATTCATACATTGTGATGTTCACGTTAATTAGTAATTTAAATTCGTGCTTATTATAGGTATATTAGTTTTTAAGACGTTAATTTGTAATTGATGTAATTAATAATAATTAAAAAAAACTACACGAAAAGCACGGTTTTGCTAAAGTATCTAAAAATTTAGCCAAATACAGATCTGAAAATAACTTTGTTGGACCATTAAAGTAATTATGTAGGATGCTCAAACTGGTTACTAAAATGTCAAAATTTTTGTTTGCTTCTCATGCTTGAGATTCCTACGCAATTATTTTGACAGGCCATCAAAATTATTTTTAGATCCATATTTAGCTAAATTTTTAAATACTTCAGTAAAATCATTCTTTCCGTATAAATCGATAAATTTTATATTGTGATACAATTTATAATAATAATTTGTATTTGTAATATATTTAAATTTTAAGAAATTATTTATTGCAATGCTTGTTAGGCCACAAAATTGTGTAATTTTTGTATTATACATATATTAACTTGAATTTTTCACTGTAGACGTACTTTTTATTTTTACTTTTATTTTTATTTTATGATATTGGCACTGATACAATACTGGTATTTCATTAGATTGATACTAACTTAAATTTTACATGCTATATTATTGATCTAACAAAGCCGTACGGGCGGCGGGATGTTTTCAGCTAAGGAAAACCCTTTTGGGTCTGATTGCGAGCATAATTTCCCGCCTGTGGCGTAGTCTAGTATGCTTTGTACTATTCAATAAGCGGTGCAAGTAACCGATGTGTTGATTTATACGAAACTGTATGTATGCACAATATGTAAGTACGCCGATCAATTTGAATAATTAATAGTGTGGAATCACTAAAGCTTGGAATCTGAATAGTTTGTTAATGCAATCGATAACCAGTTTGCTGTTCATATTTGCTCGACAAAGTATTTTAAGCATGTAAGGGTATCTAATTACAAATTTTAAAAAATGTTCAATTGTTCAAAAAGTTTATAGTGATTTTATAAAGAAGTCAAAGACAATATTTATGCCTTTCGATGTATCTTTACGCAATAATATTTATATCATTTTTTAAGTTATCCTTTAGACAATTTAAAAATCCCGTCTTTTCAGAACTTTCTATTTTTTTGGTCGAGAGACTCTGGTAAGTGAATTTTTCAATATCGAAGTTCTTATCGTTAAGAGAATTCTACAAAGATTGGAATAAATGATAATCGAAGGGGGGATGTTTGATCTTGGATGAATACATGTTGTTAAGATAGAACAGCCGCGTACATAACGAGACCTTGTATTGTCATTTCGAGATCGTGGTAAAGATCCGATACGTTGAGTGTAGTACACGGTTAATGATTACATCATTCCAGATTACGTTGACAGATAGATACGCATGTAAGCATGTATGTAGTTACAAACCTGAGCACGTGAGTTCTATACAATACTATTGGTTAACTTTGTTCCGCTTATAACTAATAAATTATTATAACTTAGATATTTTCTTATTAAAATTTTAATTCTAATTGATCACAGAAATGTGCTATTAAAATATCCAGTGAAGGTGACATTCTGTGTGTGTATGTATAATGTATATAACTTTTAAAAAATCTTACATAATTATACTTTATTTGTATATAATTTACTCATATATTTATAATTATGTAATACATAAAATACAATTTTTTATAATATAATATAATTTTGTTTTATATTATAAAATCTTATATATAAAATATATAAAATTATAATTTTATACATACACAGATATACGCAAACGGTAATTTTGAGAGAGAGATATATATATATATAAATCTTTAAAAATATATATATTTTTCCTGATACTAGAAAAGTTAATTCTATGTTAATAAAAGAAGAAGAATTTTGTGATGTATGTTATTCTTCCTTCTCAAATCGTTCATGAGTGACATAAATAATGATCGCGCGACATTCAGGAGTATGCGTACCTCATTGAGAAAGACGGTAAATCATAAGAGTATAAAGGTGAAGGTGTGGGAATGCATACCACAGATGAACAGCAGGTAATGTCCTCTCAAGGTAAGAGTTTCTCAATAGGCACGCGATTGTTAAGTGGCAGGGACAGATACGGCAACGGCGGAGGAGCATCATAAAGAATTTTACCAGTTTACATTACGGGAATTTTACCATAGCATATTTGTTATTTAATTTCAATAATTTTGATTGTCGATTGTTGATTGTAAATATGTTATATGATTATGTTAACTAGGTAAACATCAACTTAATCAACGAGCTACATTTTTTTCTTTACCTTATTAATTATATATATATATAAATTGAGAAATAAAAGTAAAATTAATAAAATTAGGTGACATAATTTTATAATTTATTATCTATAATAAAGAAATAAAAATAATAATTGAATGTATAAACATAATTAATGTTCTATCTAATTTTTTAATTATTTTGGTTAACAGTTAACAGTCAATATTCGACTGATGAAAACTTTGAGTATAAATCAAAATTAATATATATTGTATATATTCTTATACTTAGACTTTAACTCGAATCTTCTAAAAAGAAGCCAATTTTTATTTCACATTATTTTGTAATTATTTTAACAATATTACGTAAAAATCGACCGAGAAATGTCCAACACAAGCGAAGAAGTCATATCCGATTATAGTGGATCTTCGTGCCTAATAACATTTTTGTATTTACAATTTCCAGTTGAAGCAAACTACGTGCCGATTATATTTATCGGTCTTGAAACAGTTCTTAAATTGATAAGCAATTTAATACTATTAATATTAATGAGCATCTGTAAAATATTATAAAGAATTTATTGCGAAAAATATCACTTCAGTTTTCTAATTAGTTCAATTTATTCTCGACTGTAGGTATCATTAGTAATTAAAGCTATTAATACCAATCTTTTTTATAAGTACATTTAAATAAAATAGTCTCTCTTTTTATATAGAAATTATCTTTTCATGTTCGTATTTTTCTTTTTCAAAGATATTTTTCTCGCCATACTTTACGCAATATATGTCTTGAAAAAAAACTTGCTATGTGAATGAACACCCTCCACCATATATTTCTGAAAAGCTTCTTTTTGATGCATTTCTCAAATAAATAAATTCAATAGATTCCTATATACATATACAAGCATTCAAGTAGCTATTATTCTTTGATGTCGTTATTAAAAAACAAAGTTTGAGATTTGCACGTAAAAAATACAAGTTATATAAAAATATCGCGACTTTCCTTAAACTTTAACAGCTAACACAAGTAGAGCGAGACAATAAACGAAATGGAAAGTAATGTATATGGATTCTCAATAAAGACACAAATATAAGTATGTGCATATTTCCAGTAAAGACCGGAAATCAAAGAGAGGAATTGAACAAAGTAGGAAAAAATCGGACAATAGGGGAGAAAGGCGATAATAGGCGCGATTGTTATACGGAGTGACGAAGGAGGAGCATTGTTTGCATTTTACGACGTGAGCGCGCGCGCACGCGTGCACAACCGCGAGCATCAAATCACTGCAGCTTCCCTCCAGCCGTGTAATTTAAGCCGTGCGTAAGTACGCGTGCTTTTCTTATGCGCGAGATCCACCTGCGTGACGATTACATCACCTGCGCCTCGAAGCTCCGCGGTTCCCCGACCAATAAACTATAATCCTTCGGCTCGGACGATGTGTACAAACGCGATTGATTAGAGGTTTTGCGGTACACAATTTTTACTTCATTTTCCTCAATATCTTTAGATCAACGACTTTTGTATGTCTGCGTAGGTTTGTTTTCTCGTTCGCAATGATCGCATACCGAAATCCTAGTATGAAACACCTTTTACTCGCTTCGTGAAATACTAATGGCGAAATCGAGTCTGCGGCATGCGAGCGAGTGCATTATCAACTGCAACTGCGTTAAAGCAAATGCATTTTGTGTGTTTCGGCAGGATTGTATCTCATGTCAGATAAAAGGGGAAGGGAATTTTGTCGGATCGCTGCGATATTTTCCGCGATAAAGTCTGAAGAGCGCTCGATAGCGTGACAAATCGGTATGCCGTCGAAGTGAAATCACTTGATCCACGAATCGACGTGATGAAATCACAATCCTGGCGTAAGAACAACGGAATTTCTAAAAGCCATTTCAGTGCGCAATATATTTAAATAACGTGTCGTGTTAAGAAGGTAGAAAGTTTTTAATTTACATGTCGAATTACTCCACAAATTTGTTTCTATGTGAGAATAATTGCGATTTATTAATATTTATTACCGCACGTTTTACGAAACATTTAACTGAATCGTAAATTATACGATTGTACTACTTGCGATATGACGATAATTACAGCACGCGAATCGGAACGTGTGACGAGACGCAGCCAATGATGCTCGTTATCGCGATAAAGCAGGAAATGTATCTTAATTAACTCCTGGGAGTCAATGGAAATCTCGTAACGACCGAATAGTTTTCGGAGTTACGAAACTAATTACTCTCATCTAATCTAAGAACAGATCAAATGATAAGACGAAAATAACACTGAGCGTTCACCTATATGCGCGTAACTTGTCAGTCACTAATATTTGCTATGAGAAAGTTTGACAAACAAATGATAAACTGCTATTTTTATGATTCCTACTTTGTCATTTTGACAAGAAAGTGTCATTTTTGGAAAAACAGCAAATTGTTGCCTTTATTTTCGGCGTCCATCAAAAACATTTATTTTTTCAAAGAGAAAATGGAGTGTTTATTACTGATATTTTCTACCAAAAATTGTGATACTCCAACAAACAAGGAAAGCTATTTTTCTATAATTTCTACTTTTAGTTTTTATTTAAACAGAAAGTGTCATTTTATGGATTAATATTAAATTATTACTATTCCGCATCATTAATTTTTTTTAAGAAGAAAATAGAAAGTTTTTTCAATCAAAAGTTTTTATTTTAGAAAAAAATGACATTCAAGTGACAAACAAATAAAAAGTTACTTTTCCATGATCCCTGCTGTCATTGTGTTAATTTTAATGTATTTTTACTATTATTTTTCTCGTCTATTAAACGTTTATTCTTTCAAAAGAAAAATAAAACATTATATCAATCGGTGATTTTCGCTTAGAAAAAGGTAATATTCTAGTAAATACTTGAGTAAAACTCTTTTTTTTTTAAATAATTCCTGCTTCTAATTGTAAAAAAATATTTTTGGGCCAATTGTTACCACTAGGTATAATATTTTCCGTGTTTCAAAATCGACCATTTTCTCAAAAAAAAAGAGAAGGAAGTTTGACTAGTTTCGTTTTTATAATGCACACATATTGAAAACTGTGAGATATGAGATTTCTCTGTTTACGGAATTACCAGCGAGAAACTCGTTCGTCGAAATTTCGGCCAGATTGAAGGAATCGAGGAACGTGACTTCACGCCGGGCGACACGGCGTCAGGTTGCGCAAACGTGACTCACACATTTAATCGCGCGCCGCCGTCCTTTTATGTAACTTGCCTGCACACGGAGATGTACGCGGATATATCAACGCTTCCAAGACCTTATAAATAAACTATCGAAAGACAATTGACGAAAGATGGCTCGATGACTTACCCGATGAAATCCTGCGAGAGTAATTGCCCCTTTGCCGTCTCGTCTTTCATACGAAAATCACACTCGCCACGGTCGCCACGACTTGCGATTCTCCTCGGCGGGTTACGCTTTGAAAATCCTGTCTTGCGTGTCGCAGGACGCGAGCCGCCGTACCGGACTCGCGCATTCCCGGACTCGTTGCACGCCGATCGGATCGGGCATGGCCGATCGATCGAATTCGCGCCGGTGAATCGTCGACTTACGTCACTTCTCCACACGCGATCGCACTTCCGAATTCCCGAAAAATCCCGCGGCCGTTCACTTCCGTTCCGTTCGTTCCGGCAACGAGAATACGTGCGAGGACACTGAAGTACCGTGTCAAAATAGTCGTTGCGCGCGTGACAACTTAGCGAGCAGCCGCGAACGCACGCACGTTGCCAGGTTGATATGCCGCTGTCACGCCTCGGGCTTCCACGGCGGTGCATCGTAGGCAGCAGGTGCCAGGTAAGGAACTAGGAATCCAGGTGCCCTTGCTGCCGGCGACGTCATTACGCGGCCACGACTTGCTTTCGCAATTTTCGCGGCGCGGCTCCGGCGCCGCGCCGGTCTGCGCAGTCGCGCGCCATTATACAGGGCGTCGAGTAAACAGCGATCTCAGATTTGATCGATGATCAACGAAATTGCACAACATTCTGATTAAGGATATGATTATACGTATTTCTTAACAAAATGAACAAGTTAAGAAAAATTACAGATTTTTTATAAGGTGACCAAACCCAATTTGGGCCGTTTCTCAAAGTGGGGCCACTCGCTGTTTGTAATAACAGACGACAGTATAGTGATTCGAGTAGGCGATCCGTACGACTCGATTGCATCGATTCATTAATCATATTATTCATTCTGTTTGTGTAAAAACAGGAAACATTAATACGTCATGGTAGTGATGTAATATTCCTCGTAATATTCAGTAAGTTCAATAAGGTCAATTTATGTGATTATAATTGTTATGATCGTCATTATTTGTTTGAAGCTTATAATTATAGTTTTTTTTTATTGGAGTCTTATAATATATTCATATGCATGATAATAAGATCCAACGTCAAACTTAAATAAACTTTTTTCATTTATTTACAAATATTCTATATAGAAGATATATTTAATTTTTATGAGTGAGTGAAATAAAGATTTTATTTTCACTTAATTTATTTCAATATCCTCATAAATAGAATTAAAAGAAAATAAAATAAATTAGGTAGACCATGTTCGGCTCAGGTACTCTGTAAAAAGTTTGGCGGCGATTTATAGAACCTGGATCAAAAATTATTTCAATAAAAAGTAGGGATGTTTTTAAAAGATAATTAAAATGAAATTAAAAAATTTTCATTTAAACTATAAAATTTATATTGTTAAATATAAATATTGATCTTCTTGAACTGTTTTATACGTAACATTTATTTTTATACTGGAAATATAAATTTCCAATTCCAATCTCTTTCAAAGAGTTAAACGGTATTTAACATTATTTGACTAAATAACGTCAACATTTTTGTTTACTTTGTCTCTCTGTCTTCCTCTCTCTTTGCTATGTTTATACACAGTCCACTTTAAATAAAGGGGGGATCCCCCGTTTATCTACAAATCGATTGCCTACAGTATCGTTTGCTTACGACACTTTTGTCGACAGATCGTTTGCGCACAAAAATTATTGCTTACAGCGCGATTGTACTGTAGGCTGATCGAATTGTAGGCAATAATAAATGTAGACAAACGATACTGTAGGCAAACGAGATCCCCTAAATAAAGGTATTGTACGTCTGTAATGTTTTTATCTTAATTTGTATATAAATTGTGATAAATACTTAATCAAGTTTCTTTGTCTGAACGCTTTATTGTAGTTTATGAACGCTATTCATGCCTTATAATCCATTTATTAATATGTTTACATTATATTCATGAACATAAATGTATACAACAGACTGCACTTGAGAGGATTTATCCTAGAATATTAATAAAATACAATTAATAATAATAATATTATTATTATCTTATATATTATTATTATATGTATGTATAAATTTGTGGCGATTCGCCACTAGAGGTCTAGCGATGAACTCGCGCGGATTCTCGTGAGCACCACAGCCACACGAATTCCGTTTAAATGGGATCTCAATCTAATATTCTCCCAGGTGTCTAAGGCAGGTCCCACTACATCGCCTTATTGATGAGTCCAGTAGAGACCAGGACGAAACGCCGCAATCGACCATAGTTCGAGTCGACAGAATCATCTTTCATTTTCGGCTAAACCAGCAAAAATAGTTGTGCCAAAAATTAATACATTTATTAAAAAAGGAATAGAGCTACGAGCCAAAGGTAGTTAATCGTTATAAATTATTGTCTCAATACATAGACGAATAATGACATTATTTTTTAACTCTCTTCGCATTGTCTAACTTTAGACCGTCTATTAAGATCCGCATTTTAAGAAACAACGATTATGCGTTGTCACATGCACAAACAGAAGAATATAATGTCACTGATACCATATTGTGCGATATTTGCGAGATGAGAGCGAAGTATAATTTTTGATTTTAATTTTATCATTGTATTGTTCTTTAATATTGATAATGATCCAATAGGGATCGAAACGTTTGTTTTTATTTATTTATTTGTTTATAGCCGGCATTAAAGTTTTTATATTCTGATATGTTTATTTTATTAATTTAAATTTATAACGATTAACCTTTGGCTCGTAGCCCTATTCCTTTTTTAATTTTTGAATTTATTGAGCCTTATTACTATTATATTTATTAATACATTTATATTCAGAATGAATTTGAAGCTCTTGCCAGAAACATAATAGAAGCAACTCTTGATATTCTACCCATGTCACTCATACGGCATCAAACTTCTAAAGACGTTCATAGAACATTTTGAGAATGTACAAATATTCTTAAGAACGTTCATATATAATACATACTATTAATATCGTGTGCCATCTGGAATGTAACAATTTTATGTAATAGATGCAATGAGGCGAATAATTACTCGATAATGATGCTCGTAGGCGTTCTCTTAGGTCCATTTTAAACCATCTACAATTTGCGTCAGATTTTTTTTCAAGATAGAATTCTATTTATAACTGTATATACCGTGCATTTTGATATAGTCATGCATTTAGTATATATTTTGTACATACATATATTTTAATTCTTCGTTTTGCATATCTTAAACCCATTCTACAATTGTGTAAGCCTAGTTGTAAATGACTACAGTTGTAAGAATTGATTATATAATCACAATCAAATATTCTCCGCATTTTCGAATTGATTGATCAAAATATTCTTACAATTACAACCACTTATAGGTAACTAGGTTTACGCAATTGTAGAATGGACTTTATACGATTTAGAAAATTAAAAGCAGAATTCTATATTTCAAATTCTAACACAAATTAAAAGGTTCCTACAATAAACCATTACCTAAGCTTTATAAGTCTTAAGAAATTGACCAATCATAATCGATTAGTCTTCTCACATTCGACTGTGATTAGTTGATTTCTTACGATTTAATAGCGAATTCGGTCACTTGCACTACGCTGGATGAGTGCATACTATCTAAAAGCTGCTTTACATGAAATTAACAAAGTTAAATGTAAAAGTATATAAATATTTTAAACGATTAATTATCTGCTAATGATATTGTCACGTCATTTAACAAAATATATATATGTATCATTTTATTGTCAAAATTGGTTATATTGTACATATCTCTGCATTGAGATATTTTATATAAAGCTTTTAATATGCACTGCGATATCCAGTGTAGTGCGAGTGATCGAATTCACCATAAGACTTAAAACTTAAGTAACAGCTTATTGTAGAAAGCCCATTATATGTTGTGAAGACTTACTATTTTATTTGAAAATATTAGCAAGTTAAATCAATCACATATAGCAATTAATCAACAATCGAACTATCATTTCATCATGTTAAAAATATACTTTGTATTATCGGATGTTAATTAAAGTAGAGTTTACGCGTTAAATATAATAATCTATATTATCTATAACATCTACGTACACACAATGTAAACTATGTAAACTATGTTTATATATCATCTGTGTAAACAATCTATCATCGAGGCCTGATTCTTTGTCGTTGCACTGATTTGCTAGTTTATATATTTTTCACGTACATATTTTTATTTACCAATACTATATAATGTCAGATACATTAACAATCATAAAACTTAATTACTTCTATCTATTTTATGTTATCTAATTTATAATAATTTATACATTTTACATTGAAATTGTATTATATCTACGTGAAAAAGGTTCGTGTAAACGTACGTAAAAAATACGTAAAAATTCCACATAAACATAATTTTGAAATATCCCTATAAGCGCATAATATTATTTAATATTTTAAGCATATTCTTAGAATATTAATTGTACATTTAATATTCTAAGAATATGCTAAAATATTAAATAATATTATGCGCTTATAGGGATACGGCACACTTTACTTGGATTAAAGAGTAATTACTATTCTTATTCTCTTTTAAATAAGTATATTATATCACATTTTAAACTCGTCATCTTTAATAATTCTCCCTCCCCTCTCAACATCTTGCAATTTTTCGAAATTCTGACACTTGAACTCAAATTCTCGCTATTCCACATAAAAAATTCGCATGTTTAATAATATAGCAGAACGAATGAATTGGTACAATATAATACTACTTTTGTTACAAAAATTAAAAATCATGGACATCTCGTCTCTGATAAGAAATTTGAAACGGCGCAGGGGGAGCCACCATTCACTGGTTCGTTCGCGCATGATCCGCAGAGCAACCCGGGCAACCGACGCGACGAGGAGCAGCGGCATTGCGGCAGCAGCGTGTGGCGGGGATAACCGCTAATTATCAATGGCGCGATGACGCGGACGCCGTACTACAAATGGCGGGTAATGAAACAGCTGTTCACGCTACCGTCGGCTCGACATCTAGCGGAGCGCGGGCGCGATCCGGCACGCGTCGGCGACGACGTCGACGTTGGATACGGTACGACGAGGAAGAGCTAAGACGAGGTGTTAGAAGAAGGGCTGGAACGGCGGTGCCCGCTGGTGACCTCTCCAAGAGGAACATGGCTGCTGGTTGCTGCGGCGCGAAGAAGCAGAGGTTGGGCGGTGGCGCGGCGCCGAGCCTGTCGCCGTGCGACGGTACCGCCATACGGCACGGTACTCCTCAATCAAGGAAACCCGCGACGATCGCCCAACCGGAGATGGGCTTCTTTTGCTTCGACGTGCTCTATTGCCAGCTGCACCAGCTGGACCCGCCGAAGGCGCCCAACTTCAGTAACGAAGCGTTGTGAGTAGTTTCGCGATACCCTCTATTTCTCTCTGTTGTGTGTCCTTCTCTCTCTCTCTGTCTTCCTTCTCAGCATCCATCTGTCCGTCTCACTCGTGCGTCGCGTCAGCTGTTGTCTTTTCACTTGTCTCCGATGACAGGTCGTCTCTGTCACGCGATGCTTGATTGAAACCGAGTTGAAACCGCAGCGATATTTTTATAATATTAAATCCGATGTTATACAGAGATTGTACAGAAAAGAAATATAACATTCTACCAATTGTTATGTTTGATTCTTATTTTTATATTTAGTTTGCGTGTTATTCGTGTTATTGCGTGAATTTCGAATTCCGAGCCGATGATCTCTGATCTTAATTTTTCGCCGATCTCGAAATTTATCTGCAAAATCAGCTAGGCTGCATTGTTGGCGCATTGTTTGGTCCTCGCGTGTGTGGATTATCTGTTGGCGCGCGATGCACGCATTATCGCGGCGTGCTTCGATTTCCCCCATTGTACAGTGCTATGCCAACTATGTAGGCCACTAAGGACGCTACGTTTGTTGCTACGGCATATTTGGAGAAACGTTATTGATGAAGATCGCTTTTGTCTATCTAAATATTCTCGAATTATATATATCATTTTATCCTCGAGAAAATTTATGGCGAAAGATAACAAAAACTGTTTTTGTTGTTGCTTTTATATTGTATTTATTTTTATTTGTACTTGATGAAAAAATATTTATTTATTTTATATTATACCTGTACACAAGACTGAAATCTTACTAAATAGAAAAGAATTAATGTACTCTGGCTCATTTTGCTTCCCTCTTTCCATCCCTGATGGTTCGCTGTCTGATAAAAATAAGAAAAAAATATATCTGAACGAGAGATTTTTAATACAGATACGTCTTTTCAGCCCTTTATTTGTGACATGGACAATAGGAAAAGATATGAGATTACGAGGTTGTATTGGTACTTTTAATGCGATGCATTTACATGCTGGGCTACGCGAGTACGCTACAACTAGGTGAGACAAGGTTTCTCACACATTAGAAGATAGAATAATATATAAATCATAAATATATAAGTTATTTATAAATATATATTATAATATATTAATATATACATATATGTATAAAATTAATTAACTATATGTAAATATTAATATGTGTTAATAAATTTTATATTAGTATATATAAACGTATAATATAAGTTAGATTTAGCACATAGTTTATTTAAATAATTGTAACATTAAAGCCCAATCTGCAGTGTGTTGCTTTGTTTCCTATTTCTTGCTTTTTATCACTTTTTACTTCTTGTCTTTTTGCCTCTTACCCAGTTTCGTCGTTTTCTGTCGCCCGAGGTAAAAGTTGCCAAACTTCGGAAGAGACAAGAAACACATGAAAAGAGACGCGATTGTTGACAAAACGATTGCGAAGAAGGAAAAAGGCAAGTAAAAAATAAGCAACAGGAAGCAAAGAACACATTGTAGATTAGACTTTAGCATAATAGTTTGCACGCGCTTGTCATACATGTTTCTATATGTTTTAAAGCGCATTCAAAGACTCTCGATTCAATCCCATAACTCGAGACGAGCTGCCGCGCTTGCATGTAAGCGTGTCAATTTTGCGGCATTTTGAAGACGGGGTTGACTACTTAGATTGGGAAGTGGGTGTGCACGGAATTCGCATAGAATTCCACAATGAGAAGGGTAATAAACGGACGGCTACTTACCTGCCCAGCGTAGCTATGGAGCAAGGTGCGTATCCGCGGCCGTAGAATACTAGAATAGGACGAGCAATGGAAACTCCCACGAGGAGGTCTTTATGAGGAATAATCTGCAATCTGATATTCAGGATGGGACCAGATACAAACGATAGATTCTCTGCTACATAAGGGTGGCTTCAAAGGCCTAGTCACACCCGATATCCGTCGTAGCCTGAAACTGACTCGCTATCAAAGCGAGGAGGTCACCGTCAGCTATCAGGATTACATGACGCATTGTCACAATCGAAGATGCTAGCAGAACGCCTGGGGTCCCGGCCAGGGATCCCTGCCCCAACGATCCTCTGAGGCTCGTTATAACAACGTTCATATGGTCAATTCGCCTCATTTGCAAAACGATAGTTCTCGATACAATTCTTTCGCGTCTGGTCAACAGTGTTTACAGATTGTCACGCAACCGAATCGCTCGACGTTCATACATCCATTACCCTTACCTCCGATTACCCCAGTTATGATACCGATACGTAACAATCCTCCCATTTGGTGGGATAATGCAGGTCCATCCTATTCACCTGCGCCGCTTTATCCTCGACCATCGCATCGCTTCTTGACGCAGAATGCTACGGAGCGTGGGGTACGTAAACGAAAATGACATTGGAGGCGGGTACTTCTTACAATTTTCCACTGTTTAAAGTGGTGCGTCTTTCTATGTCTCAGTGTACACAGCCTCCCGTTTACGGTACCGCATGCTCCGTCTTGAGATTAATAATAAATCATATATGATGGCATTGTCTAATTGTTGCGTATTGTATTAAAAATCACAAGTAATGACATAACTTAAAAAATTTTAAACTTCATTAAATATTATATTTACATTGATATATGTTGCAAAATACTTTAGAATTAAAACAATTTTCTCAAATTTTATTCGGATTCCGGAGATTTATTGATAAATAATGAAAATGCTTGGTTATATTACTCATTATTCAATTGTTTAGTAGCTATATTATTTATTCTATTTTTTTTTCATAAATTTATTCAATTCTCTTTTCATTATGACAATTAACTTTGCCACCATGTTACGAAGAATCTATTTGTATTTGCATCGATAATATAAGAATAGTAATGAACATTTTTATAAGACAGTGATCACGCCTATATATATATATATATATGTATATATATATATATAATTCACTGCCTGCTTTCACATGATATAATGTACAAAATGATGTCGGAATTATTCCATTTTTTGTACAATGTATATGACATATAACATAATTTTTATACATCAAGTGAAAATTAGTAAAATCTGTAATAATATAATTTCTTTCTGTTAATGTTATTTATTGGTAAGAATATGCAATATAGAACATAAATTTTCATTAGAAAAAAAGGATCTTTATCTTGTTAAAATATTATTCGTTGTGCATTTAATCGCGTCAAAAAGACAGTAAGTTTGATAGGGAAATAACATAAATTTTCTGTGGTTAATTGTGATTTAGTTATTAAAGTATGAAAAGGAATCATACGTAGTAAAAAGATATAAATATTAGACATGTAAGTTAGACATAAAAGAAAAAATATATAAAAGATCTCATTGTGAGTTTGTGTTATTCGATCGATAAGTTATTGTAATTTCGTGATAGTTGCACTACTTGCAGTATCTTATGCGGTGTATCTATTAATGTATATTTTGCAAATTTTAATTTTTCAATCTTACGATTTAAAAATGAATTACTGATTTTTCGGCGTTAATTCTACTTCCCTTGAATTGCCAGCTATTCTCAGTAGCGGGCTTTAAACACTGCCAATTTAATCGTCTTGTTATGTCTTTTTTATACTAATACAATATTCGTTAGAAAGTGAAAAAATTGTTATTATATCTTATCTTTGTTGTAGTATGTGTTATTCTCCGTGTTTATCCGTTATAGTTATAGCGTTATTATTATTTACGTAAAATGTTTGCTTCGGTAATAATTAGCGAGTTCCTAAAATCTTGCCTTCTCTGTGAATCTTGGCATAAAAAATGTCCAACGAACTGCCACATACTGTCGATTCATGTGTGCTCATTTGATCTATCTATGGAACTCCATTTGTGTAATAGACATTTATTACGGTTTACGCGTATGAATGATACATTTTCACCAGTGAGAACGAAAATAATTCTATCTAGCGTTGTGTAATTATATTTTGCGATATATAAGTAAATTGTATACGTGTTTGTCGAAGAGTTTACGAAAATACAAAAAAAAAAACGCACTTACTAAAAGTAAGTCATTGATGTTATCGCAATGAAATTAAATATATATAACAATATAAATATATATTGAACACATTTAAGATCGATAATTATCATACGAATTTTGCTGAATGAAATCATTCTGTATTTTATCAAACTGCCACAAAAATCTGTTCGATGTACGATTTTGTAATTGCATAGAGTAAACATCTTACATGTACAGTTTATACTATACTTTTAATCTTTCTCTTGATAATTATATAACGTGAAGTTACACGACGAAAAATATTAATAATTTCCAAAGCAAACCATATTTGTCAGATTAATATTTATTATCGTACTCGACATCATAACTGATACCAATATAATATTGATACGATATCAAGCGAATGTACGTTCACTTTGATTACATTTGTAAATTAATAATACAGCGAACCTACAGATTATTCTTTATTTATTCATAGGTCAGACACAGCGAACATAACTTGTTCTCTCTCTCTCTCTCTCTCTCCCCTCTTCCTCTCCCTTCTCTTTTCACCTTCTCCTTAAATTAAGAAATCAATAGAATAAAAATTACATCAAGGTACTATAGATAATTCTTATTGCAACGGAAAGGTGAAATAAACTTTTATATTGTCATATAATAAATTCTTTCCGCATTATTCTTTATCCCTTTCTCGATTCAAAAAGCTCTTTATGACTTATATATTTTAATATTAACTATTTAGTATCGCATCAAAAAAATACAGCGAAATAAAACGTATTGTTATTTTGAATAAATGCAATAAATGTTAAAAAGCGTAGCTGAAAAATACAGATTTATACGTAATATAAAACATTTTGTTTTATATGTATATAAGTTTCAAAATTCGCGAAAATCAAAATATTTTCAGGTACAAAGAACTAAGTAAATAAAAGTTCTTGCAATTTTTTATTCCAAGCAGTAGTTTTCGAAATATAATTGCTTAGTTACAGAGGCTACAATTATGCAGGTCACTTGACGTGAGCCGATAGTATTGATAATTGCATTTAATGCACCTATTAATATTAGAAAATATGTTGCCATACGCTTAACTGCACAAAACCATCAATTTTTTAATCAATTTTCCATCGCACTCATTTCATTAAAATACGAAATAAATTGTACATAAACAAGTCACTTAAACTCACTTTAAACAATCTTTAATTCGTACTTAAATTCACATCAACAGTTTAGATAATTTTAATCAGAATTCAGAATAAGATTTTGATTTTCAAATAGAATCGTCTCTAAAAGTGAATTCTATATTATATTTCCATTTACAATATATTATAGTTCCCCTTTGCGTATATAGGATATCCTAGAAGAAAAGATCATATTCTGTATTCGTAGTCATGTTATCGATCATTGTAAAAATGTTCATATGAACTCGTGTCCTATTCCGAATGGTTTCCGAGTTTGAACGTGCAATTGCAAAATTGCTGTTATAGACGCGTACTTTTTCTAATAATTCATTGCTCAAGTAACACATTTTTTTAAATCAACTAATTGTAAGTAAAAAGAAGCGCCAATTACGATTCTTAAAAATGTTGGAATAATAATTCTATATACTTTATTTTAAATACATTTGCTTCAGGGAGATATTTTTTAAACTTTATAATAAATTTTCAAAAATTCCACCGTTCAAACCATCTTGAAAATCATTCGAAATAGAACACACACAAAAAATACATACTGTACATAAACAATAATTATTTGTTTCAAGTATTTCAAAAGTTCATATATCCGTAAAGCTATAATAAAGAAGTTTATCACAAGCGTAAAATTTACTAAAAATATATTCTAAATATATTCCTAATATAATACTTAAATCAAGATCATTAAATTAAAACAAATTCGATTTGCTTATTATACAAAAAGTCGCTTCTTCGATCAATTTTATAATATCCTTAAAAAAAATAAATTCTTGTTTCGAATGCATATTAATGAGTTCTTCTCAAATTAATATTATTATTTATTAAAGATAACTGTTACTAAAAAAGAATGAAAATAAACTGAATAATCATTTTTCTTAGCAATAGAATGATATTTTTTTGTGTGCACGTTCATATGAACATTTTCGTTTAAAATAACTCTTGAGACACCCTGTATATATATATATATTATATACACATTATATATATATATATAATTTTTTTATTGTGCAATAGCACAGTTGTGTGAGATGGCGCCGTAGTACCGCGCGCGCGAGTGCAATGCAACCGGCGTCGCGACGCACTCGCGTCCAACTGCTTCAGACCGATCGGAGCCGCGTCGCGTCGTAGACGCGCGTATCGGCCGCGGCGTCAAATCCTACACGGTTCAACGCGTTTTTCATGTATGCGGACGGAGCGCGCACACGGCGAGCACGTCATCGCCGTATTTACGTGCCGTGACAGTTCCTCGTATGGGAAAATTGACAGTGAACCCCGTTGACCGTTGCGATTGTCCGGTCGCCACGGGCGTCGACATATTGCGCGTGCTGTGTTTCGGACGGAGTTCTCGACGGGACGGAGAGTTCGTGTACGATTTTTTTTTTTCCCCCGACGCGCTCGTCTCGTCTCGCGCGAGAAATTAACAGTTCGAGAGGAATCGCGCGTCATTCCAACAACGACGTATGTGTTCGTTCGCGTTCGTTCACGCCGGTTCGTACGCTAAGCTGATCCATGTGCGACGTAGTTGCGTGGTATCGCCGCTTCCACCCTCGCAAATGCGATCGGGGGTGCGCGATGGATTCGACGCTCGAGGTCGACACGTCTCTTCGCAGCTGTCGCGGTAAGTAATCGCACGACTTACGGTGTTGCGGAGAAGTTGAGGAAATACGAATTGAGAGTATTGAGACATTCGCTCAGGATTGTCGCTTTCACTCACCGAGAACGCTGGTCTTTTATACAAACCTGTAACGCTAGATTAAATTCCTTCTGTGGACGAAATGTCTTTTATTCCGGTTATACCTACTTGAATTTTATTAATAACTCAAACACTATATGTTTATGTTTTCATACTACTGGTATATATTTTCAAGTTTATTATTTGTATATTACGAAGAAAGAGAGCAGGTTTTAAATTTTAGATGTATAGGTTAATTATTGGTCGTTCCGCGCATATTTGTAAACTATTGTTAAATAATTTCAAATCTGATCTTCGCCGTAACACATAAATAATAAACTTGAAAATGTACCTATGATATGAAAACATGAATATATGATATTTGAATTATTAACAAAATTAAATTACGGAGTAAAAAAGACAAATTTGGTCACAGGAGGGATTTTATATGCTTAAATTTTTTTGTGAATGTTATATAATTTGTCTTCATGTTTTTTGAATCACTTATTTTTTTCTTTTTATTTTGATCTTAATGTAACTAAAGTATCTGATCTTTTTTTAAAGACAAATTTCGACAAATAAAAACATGAACGTTTAAAAAATATCACATATTTAAGTTGAAAATATGAAAATAAATCTCTAACTATAACTGAAAAATAATCGTGTTTGTGAGATCTACGTTATGTAAATTACTTTAAATAAAAAAAAATACTTAAGTACTTTATAGTAAATTATTAATTACTTTAATTACTTTATAATAATAAATCATGTCACATGAATAAATATCACTTTGTTATATGTTTTATAAATTGTAAATTTGATATTTTCTGGAATTATTTTAAGTAACAGCGAAATACTATTTTTCCGATTTTTGTTGAAATTTATAATAGACTACGCGTATTTGTGCGAATATATGTGTATTGCAACAAAGTGTTTTTTTAATTTTACTCATTACATCTCATTATTTTATTTTATTATTAATTTATTATTAAAATTTCAAGCAATTAGAAATTGACTGTGTTTCGACAGAGAAAGCAGCTCTGCAATTGTAAAATTCTTCAATATGATTAGCCTTAATTTCTCACTAGATCTAAATGTATAAATCAATCATATTAATATAACAGTTACAAAGTTGCTTTCTTTGTTGAACGTAGCTATTGTTAAAAAATCATCATTCTTTTTCTGCTTTGCGATTTCGAAATGTCAAGTTCGTGAAACACTTTAAAGTTTAGTTTTCTTTTCTAAAAAAGAAGAGCTAAGTGATAAATAAATTGTTACACAAGGACCGTTGCGTGTCAGCGACCGCTCTGACGATGAATGATAAGTACGATCAACGACTCGCGGATGAACGAATAAACAAAGGTCGTTTCGGTGTCGGTCGATCGTATTGAAGCGCGTAAAAAGATGTGGGCGCGAAAAGACCGACGGGATGACGAAAATGGCGGGTGATGAAACAGCTGTTTTAACGCGCGCCGCGCCATCTGGTGGGGCGCGCGCGCGACACGGCACGCTAAGGCAACGAAGAGAACAACGGCGGCAGCGACGACGACGAGGACGGCGGCGGCCGCGACGAGCGGACGATAGCGAGACGTATACGGGTCGTACGTGTCCGCAGTTCGGGTCCGCAGTGGTCGACGGCGACGGTTGAAACGGTAACATGGCTGCTGGATGTTGCGGTACGAAAAAGCAGAAGCTCAACAACAATTCCGCGGGCGTACCGTGCAACGGCACAGCGGTGCTGTCGAACGGCACGCGTATACGTAATACGCCGATCGTGCAGCCCGAGATGGGTTTCTACTGCTTCGACGTCCTCTACTGCCAACTGCACCAACTTGACCCACCAAAACCGCCCAACTTCAGCAACGAAGCATTGTGAGTTTGGACGTTTAGAGCCACCGTACTGAGCTAGTCACCTTAGCGTCCAACGTATCCCTTCCTCCCTGTCCCGACTATGCGTCGCGTGCCACATCTCTCTCTCTCGCGCTCGTGCCTTTCCCGTGCGCGCTTTCGTTGCCCCGCCTCCCCAGGTCCCTCTTTGGCCCATTCTGCATCGTGGCATCTTTTTTTTCCTTTTCATGGCTGTCCTTTTTCTCCCTCCACCCACGCCAGTGCATCTCTTTGTTGAAACCATCACTGTGCTTTTGTGTCTTCAACCATCGTTGTGGCGGAGTAAAGAGCAGGGGGTAGAGACGATATGCGAAGAAAATGTTTCCTGAAGGATGCGTTTTATTTTTTTGAATTTTTCTACTACGTCTGGCTCGTGCTGCTAACCTTCCACCGAGGTTATGCCAGACACCAGCATTGTTTTGCTTCTGAATAATTTACTGAAATGTAAACATTTTTTTGGAATCTGTTTCTCTTTACTTCCTCAGTTCCCTTGGATTTTAGATCTTAGAGATAGAGATTTATACCATGATTTATTTATATTTCACTTTACTCTGTTTTACTCCTTTTGTTTAGAAGAGATTATTATTGATCACTCTAGCATGATGCATTTTATTACAATGATGTTTACAACAAACTGTTTACATAGAGATAGTACTACAAACATTGTTTAAATATTGATTCAAAAAGCTGATTATTTAGCAGTTTTGTACTTGCGTAATTAAATTTATCGAGAATTTAATTTAGTAGCATATATTCTTTCATAACAGAGAATTAACGTCCTGTGAATTAAATTTAAAGCCTGTGATTATTTTGTCATTAATGCATTTTTTTCATGTTTTTCTAGTCCCTTGTTTGTAACATGGACTATTGGAAAAGATATGCGACTACGTGGCTGTATTGGTACATTCAATGCCATGCACTTACATGCAGGACTTAGAGAATATGCGACTACTAGGTAACATATATATTCTGACTGGGCAGTTCCACCTTTCGGTAAACTTCAGCTCAAAGCTGTTTTATTCTCTTACGTTCTTATTCTTTTACTCTTTTGTTCATCCAGTAGGTAAATTACATAATTTATCCGAAGATGGAACAACTGGCCCTAAATCGGTTAAACTAGAATTTTAGATTACACTTTCAAACAATCAATTGTTTCACAGTGCTTTCAAGGATTCACGGTTTAATCCTATTACACGAGAGGAACTTCCACGCTTACATGTAAGCGTTTCTATATTGCGGCATTTTGAAGACGGCGTGGACTACTTAGATTGGGAGATAGGAGTCCATGGGATTCGCATAGAGTTCCATAATGAAAAAGGCAACAAGAGAACTGCTACTTACTTACCTGATGTTGCGACTGAACAAGGTTTGTAAATATACTTGTGTGCTGTAGATTATTATGAAACTATTCCATTAATCATCATATTTCTTGAATATGTGCTTTTGTCTCCACACTAAATCGACACATTTTTTTTAATAGGTTGGGACCAGATACAAACTATAGACTCGCTATTACATAAGGGTGGTTACAAGGGCTTAGTTACACCGGATATTAGACGCAGTGTAAAACTAACGCGATACCAGAGCGAGAAGATTACTGTAAGCTATCAAGACTACATGACACATTGGCATAACCGGCGATGCTAGCAGCTGGCTTGGGGTCCTATCCAAGGGCCCCTACCTTGCCAAACGCCCGGCACGTTTTGTTACAAAAATATTTCAGATACAGTTAACGCATCTTACTCACAATACAGTACCACTCAATATAACTCTTTCATGGCCAATCAACAGCATACATTAGTTATGGTTCAGCCGAATCACCCCACATTTATACACACACTTCCGCTGCCACCAATTCCTCCGGTTGTGGTACCTATGCAAAACTATCCGCCATTCTGATGAAATTATGCATACCGCATCCTTCAGTACGCTATATCGTTATTCAAACTTTTGTAATGCAAAGAAATGAATTAAATGCTTAAAAGAATATAACTGAAGGCAGCCGTTATGTACTATCATCTGTTGCTTGAATTGATTATATATTTAGATTGTTTACTGCAGCATTTATTGTCTCTTTTTCTTTCATTATTAATTCTTATGCGATTTATTCGTATGTGAAAAAAAAACGCGAAAATATAATCTTGAGTATGGTGGCAATGTTCTTCCAAAATATTTGTTGTAAGCGTAAATAATATTGTCGGCATAGAAACATTTGTATATGGTAGATTCTTGTTCTCGTATTGTACAATTTTATGATTGTTAAATTTGAACTGAAAACGAAAATCTATTTGCGAGAAACAGTGTAAATTCAGTTTGCTGTCGAAACATATGACTAGCCATTGATCGTTATAATGTAAATACTATACAATTGTAGCTTTGCCATTATGCCATCATGCTAGGACATTAGATACTCATATTGATATTTGTGAAGAGTAACAAAAAATTTCCGAGTACATAATACTATTTATAATTAATTGTGACTATATTAGTCCATTCATTCTATAATGCACAAATTCATCATAGTCGCCTGTCTACATTACAGATTTAAATTGTCAGCAAATACTTGTGAGCAATGAAATACTTTGATTTTTTTTTTAATAATTAAAGAAAAATATTTAATTGGAATATTCTGTAAAGCAGTACAGATGCGCTATTATGTAGAACGCATAAAAGTTATTTTCTTTCTAAGATCTAATGTAATCGTTAATTATTCATATTTGCGTAATATTTGACACAATAACACTATTATAACATCTGTTGAACAAAATTTCCTTGCATCAATGGTATAAATTTGTCTTTTAGGGCGGGAGCACGAAGTCTTGCATAACGCATAATGCAAAAATGAAAAAAAATGAATCGATCAAAGTCCTTCATTTTCTTCCTTTTCAGTAATGAAATAAAAGATTCTCATTGATTGATTTTCTCATGCCTTATACGTTATGCTAAAATCTGTGCTTCCTACCTTTATGTGCTTTCTACAATAAGTCATTAGCTAAGCTTTAAATTTAAGCCATAAGAAATTGATCAATTACGGTCAAATGTGAGGAGAATAATCAACTATGATTAATCAATTTCTTATGGCTTAAGGCTTAAACTTAAATAATGGCTTGTTTTGTAGAAAGCCAATTACTGTTATTAAATGCTGTCTTATACTGATTTATTCATAGACATGCTCTTTTATTTGTTTTTATTAACATATGCAGACTTGTACAAGAAACATAAAAGTGACATGTAAATATGTCGTATAAATTTTTAATGTTGCATATTTATACCATTCCTACAATGAAGTTTTAAATATTTAGATTACAGTCCAAAGTTTTATTACAGCAAAGGGTTCTTTATACTAACAATAATAATTTAATTTTTTTAAATTGTTATGTTTGATTATTTTTAAATTTCTACTATCTTGATGCAAATTTGTCACAATATCTAATTTTAAAAACTTTTATTATGATTTGCTTTATAATCTATATCGGTAGATAAACTTTAGAATGGGACCTCTACTGTAAATAAGCAATGGACTACATCACCACTAACAAAAAATAGGTGTAGACATAATATATAGGTGTAAGACATTAAAACAAAAATGACGATCTCATTGTGATGTTGATTGCTGTGCAAATCATGGTAATGACTCATTCATTATAATGACATCAGCTAAAATCTTTTCCAACTTAAAAATAGATAAAAATAATATGGAAAAGAGCAAAAATACAGTTATATGTACTATAGATGCAATTGAATTATGGCTAACGTGCATTTCGTGAAATGACACAGAAAATGAAAAACATCTGGAACACATCTGTCAGTGTATGTACCTTAAATGCGCGGTATGTTAAACAGCATTGTCACATATAAATAGAAGAGAGAGAGAGAGAGAAAAAGTTCAGGCATATTTTATATTAAACTGTCTTGCTTCTTAGATTCCACGGCTATATGATAGCTGATTTCATTCACTGCCAACATAACCATTGTAGGTATTATACAAATCCTACTCCTACCGAAAGAATAAACGGATCATATTGTTGTACTTTGGTTGAATTGATGCGTCTGCATCTGGTGTTATCTTTTATATATTCTTATTGCATACACATAGTTCCTGGGATCTCCTTGCTACTCGGGCCCCTGTATGACGTCCAGTAAACTGCCAGTAATATACTTAACTCTAGAGTAGTTGGCAAATCAAAACTGTGGTCACCTGTGCCCAATTTGACTTTAGAAACCAAACCATATGAAGAAAGATTTCTTTTTTTTCTAATTAAAAATATCTAGAAAATGTATAATATAGGTATGTAAAATAAGAATATTACATTTTCGTTTGTATAAGCTGGGGTAGAAATTCAAAAAGTTCCCAAATTTAATTATATGACGTTGAAGTAGTTTGTTTAACGTAATAAAAGAATAAGCGTAATTGGACCTCAGTCGTAATTCTCGTCTATTAAATATTGGAAGCCTGTGTAAAATACTTCCAGATTTTTCCACGATGAAATGTGTATCTAATCAGAGTAATTAAAAATATCGAATTTGCTATTTTACTTGAGCCTATAAGTAAATTCGTATTATATTTAACAACATGAAATAATACATACGTTTGACTCGATAACTTGTAAGTTAAACTTTATATCAAATAAGTGAGTCAACATTATATGGAAAATTCTCTTAAATCAGAAAAGTCGTATGTATTATCAACATTTAAGCAGCGATCTTTTTAAACAGTCGGAAAGCGTTTATTATTGTAACAAATCATATGGTGCCTAGACATTGGATTAATTTTGAGAAAAGGAAGTAGATATATACGAGACGTATAGTGAATATCAGTGAATGATTATAACTAGACATCTTATAATATTATGTCAATGATGAAATAAAAATACATTTTATATTCTACAAAATATATTTTATATTCTTCTGTTGTCCTTACAATATTATTAAATATTGATCTAATATAGAATAGACTAAAAATATTAATAAATATTTTTCAATTTTATATATATATATATTTTAATACAATAATACAATTATATACAATATTATAAAATTCATAAAATATTTTTCTGCTCTTTTTCTTCTATTATTAAATACTGTATATCTAGCATTCGAAGGTAAGATTTGATTTCTGAATACGTTATAAAACCAGCTAGTAACATATGAAAAGTGAAAATCATTGCAATTTTGGGAAACATTGGCTGATAGAGTGTGAAGACACTTCTAAATATTCCTCTTATGTCAGTTATATGTGGCGTACTATATACTCCACTGCCAGCAGCAACCTGTGATTTAAATACAAGACGTGATAAAACCAATCAAAAGAGAATATCATGAAAAACAGTAATAGAGAGCAAAGTTTTGTCACTTACTGAAAAGTTTGCCAATGGTACAAGCATCAGTGGCAAAAACACTCCGCTACAAGTTTGCATCAAGGCAGACTTGAACTCCATGCATAAAGGACACGGTATCTCTAATAATAATAGCTTATTCACGATAAACTGAAAGATATATATATAGTATTTTGTATTATCAAACTCCTTGTTCGGGTTGCTGGTCCAACCCATACATATACAATATACTTTATTCGAGAAACATCTTGGGAATGTACTTAGGAAATTCAGAATAGAGCTCCAAGTGCACCAGAGTAATGCAAGGGCCTACCATGTTTGACCTGATAACCATATTATATTAAAAATTTACTAAGTTTATTTAGGCTATCTAGGTTATTCAGATTTATTTACTGAGTCTTGTACTGAGCTTACTTATTCAGTAAAGAAAAATGGATTGAAATGGATTCAGATTCTTAGAAGTACATATTCGCGAACATTGAAATAAATCCTTTTTAATCCCAATGCATTTTTATTTATTTATGGGATTTGCATGAAGCACATTTCTATCTTTTAATTAAAAAAAAAATTCAGTCTTTTAAACGCATCGTGAATACTGCTCAATTCAAAACTTTAAATATAGGGGAAACATAGTTTTTCAATCCAATTGTATCTAAAAAAGTTTTTCCATCCAATTGAATCTGAAAAAAGTAAAAATAAACCATGAATGCTACCAAGTATGCATTGGATGGATTGAAATGGATTAAAATTTCAATCCATTCTTGTTTACTGGGTATTATTTATTATTTACTTACTATAAATTATTATCAGGTCAATATTTTACTTTATCGGGGCAATAAATTATCAGGTCAAAAATAGTGATCAAAATAGCCAATGAGAAAGTTATTAGCATTTGGCTCAGATAAAAGAATTGCGCTACTCCGATACATCCAGAGCTAGAGAAAGGACATAGGGATGTCTTCTAAACGTCTTTAGAACATCCCTCGGACGTCATGCACAGTACAGAAATTTAATCGGTTTTTCCGCCAATACCTCCGTATGGGCTATAGCTGTTACTGCAGCTGGCGATATTGAGAGACCTAACATTGTAGGGAGTGTCCCATAATTTCGGAGCTTCATCCTCGCTCTAAATCGGTGATTGAGATAAAGACTAGTGATCACCGTCGTGCTAATCAGAATACCGCGTCCAATCATCAACGGCCATCTAGATGAAAGAAAATACTGTTTTATCGGGTGTTACTGTGAAGGAAATTTTTTTATGTATCTACAATTCTTCGCACCCGCTCTAACGGGTCTAAACGACGAAACAAATCGTCCAAAATGTTATCGAGAAATATAGCTTTTCAATAGAGAATAGTGTAATGGGGTTATGTACACATCGCTCCATGGTTTCCAATTTCTGACGATATAATATTGTTGCGCTATACGATCGCGTTTCGAGACAAAGGAAGGATTTTTCGGTTCAGCCTGCTGTGCATTGCGGATTATAATTCGTTGTTGCTGTGATACATCACCCATCTTTTTTATGAGCCTTCGATATTCATACACAACATGTACTCACAGACTCACACTCACAAGTCACAATTCACGAATAATCACAACTAGAGAGCCTGAAAGGAATAAGAGAGAGAGTGGCAAATTGCATCACGTGAATGATCGCGTCCAATCAGGACGGGGGTCACGTGATCAGTTTTCTCCAATCAATCTCTTTCATGCCTCTGGAGCTTTGATGCCCGCGTCCAATCAGAAGGTTTGTTTGCGTCGCAAGCTCCAACATGCTCCAACATGCTCCTACCCATGGTGAAATTAGGGCCACTGTCACCAAGCTCAGTTAACTTAACTGGCCAGTTAAGTTAACTGAGCTTGTAACAGTGGCTGCGTTCAGCAGAACGTTCGTTTTGCAACTGTTGGAAGTTTCCTTCGAGCTGATTGGTTCATACTTTTAGATCTAGAAGAATGGTCCTATCTCAGCAGACAATCATAAAATTGCAAAACTGTTGAGTCTGCTGAACGCAGCTAGTGGCCCTTATTAGAAAAGTAAACCAACACGCATAATGGCGGAGGACCCGTCACATCATTTGTGATCTCGACCAATCAGAAATTGAGCTTTTTTGCAGCGAGTCATGTGCATCTCTGCAAATTAGCCCAAAACTTGATTGGCTGACAGATCCCCCCACTACTTTCAACCTACTGCGCATCCATCACCTTAGGTTTGTCGCGTCGCAAGCTCCAACATGCTCCAACATGCTCCTACCATAGCTCCTTCTAAAATTGGAATCAGACTACGTATTGAAGATTGAGGTTGAAGATTGAAGATTGAAATTTGATCAATAAGGACAAAGAAATTTTAGCTCCTTTCGTTTCGATTGATCAAATTTGAATTTTTCAATCTTCAATCACAATGCGTAGTCTGATTCCGGCCTAACTTTACCAAACGCGTTGAAGTGAGTAACCCCGGATCTACAATAGAGTTTTAAGCTTTAAGCCATAAGAAATGGACGAATCATAGTCGATTGTTCTCCTCGAATTCGATTGTAATTGGTCAATTTCTTACGGCTTAAGGCTTACGGCTAAACACCTATTGTAGATTCGAACTTAGAGTTATGATAGGAGCATATTGGAACATGTTGGAGCATGCGACGCGACAAACTTAAGGAACGAAAATTATTCTTTTAATTATTTTTAATGTTTTCACATTATTATTATTATTTCTGATACACTAAAAAGTAATTTTACAAAAATAGAAGGATGACCACTTTTACTTCAACGTTCAATAACTCGGTTAAAAAAAAACGTACAACACTCAATAAAAAAACAAATTGAAGGTAAAGATTCACTTCTTCAACACTGCTGTAAATCGCATTTTTTAAATATTTAATTTTTAATATATTTGATTGTGTACAATGATTGATAATATCATTATTCCATAATTCACTTTTACCAGTTAATGATAACGTCGTTCTCTGTATCACAATTAAGAGAAGCACTGATAATATTTCAACTTGTGTGCCTATTGCTATTGATTGTTAAATTAAAATAAATCTGTACTCTATTTTGATATAAATATATTTTGAGTTAAATTAAAAAATTCTTCAATTAAGATATAGATATTATCTTTAATAACATATACGTATATTCTTTGTCAAATTTGGATCCGATTTTTCATCAAGTAGAGCTCCAAGTCAAGCCGCAACGACTGCAAATTAAATTTTTAATGTTAAATATCTTTATTAAACTTCAAATTATAAAAGTTTATTATTTGCACTTAACATTCTTTCATAATAGAACCTCATTTTCTAGATACTTAGAAGTTCAATTGATGCAAATTAAACTTCCTTTATTCAAATCGTTTGAAACTTACTTTGACAATTTAATAAGGGGAAAGAGATCTATCAAAAGTTTTATCTTTAAGAAAAATTCTTTCATACTTCTTGTCATTTTTTAAACGTAATTACTTAAGTAAAAAAGCGAAATTTATAAGATTACAAAACTTAAAAATTTATAGGATTATAAATTAATAAAATTATAAGATCATAAAACTATGTAAACTTCTAACAAATATACTGTACACGTGTTGCGATTGCATCGCTAGATAGAACGTCTACGCAAGATGAGGTTCGTGTTGAGTTAGCTTTGAATCTTGAGCACGATTTTGTCACAACGAATTAGGCATGCAATGCCGAACTTGATTTTGCTGTGAAACATTATGTCATGCGAATTGGTAACAGGATGAGGCCTCCACAGTCGCACGCGTGTGCTGTTGACAGACATGCCCTTTGTAACATGATGTGTACTTTACAAAGGCACCCTCTGTCTCGATGAAGGCTGCGCTTCCACGTGGCGAGATACCACCAGAATCTTGATAAAACCTCCAAAATCGCTGAAATATATAAAGAAATAAAGGAAAAGAATTAGAGATGTTTTTATATCTGCTCCGCTCCGTCAAAAGTAACATAACTTAATATTATAAATTATGTCTCTATTTAAAATGATATATACGTTTCTTTTAACAGCAACAGAATATGAAAGTTACATACTCATAATTTTGAATAAATCCAACTTTATTTATTACATGTTAACAATGATTTCTTTCACTGATGAATTATTTTATTGGACACATTAAATATAATTAACTCAAAACATGAAATATAAACAGAAAAAAAAATAAATAATCTGACTTCTTTGGAAACAACGCGATAATTTATTTATAAATGTCAATTCTTATTTTTTTCTTTATCAAGTCGAGAAATCTCTTATCATTTGTTTAAGAATTTTCACTTAATTATAAAAAAAAAGAATTGTTCCAAAGAATTAAGCGGGGAGCACAGACTCTTGCATAACGCATAACACGTAATGCATAAGAAATTCAACCAATCAGAGTTCTTTATTTCATGGAAAGGAAGAAAATGAAGAACTTTGATTGGTTCATTTTCTTTATATATTTAATTATTCATTTTTTTGTTATATATTTAACATATGCTTGTTCCGTTTGTAATATTTACGTTTACTTATCGGTTTTAGAAAATTTTGAGTAAATATATCCATATAAACGTTCTCAAATATAATAAATCGGAAAACAATCAATAATATACAATATATTAATAATAATGATTTTTAAGTTAAGATTTGAGTGTTAAAACATTTCAGGTGATCGTTTACATAAAAAAATTAATTAACTATTCCCAGGTTAAGAATTAAAAAACGAGAATTAAGCTAAAAAAAACTACATTAAAATATTAAAAAAATATCACAATTGTAAAGATGCGAGTGGAAAGTAAAATTGTTAATAGTGCTATAAATAGAAATGCGATACATAATGAACTCAATTGTTAAAAATTGATAAAAATATCTCTGTTTCCGTTTAATATTTTGTGTGTTTCTACATTTTTCAGAAAATTGTAATTAAATCCACACAGAAAAAGGACTATTTTTCAATCAATAATATACTCATATATTGTATAAACAGCAATATTATAATCTTTCTTCAAAGATTTTAATGATTTGATTGAATTTGTGTTAATGCAAGCATTACTTTGCACTCAATTCAAAACTTGCTCAATCAAAAATTTTACATCAATACAAATTCAATCAAATCAAATGAAACAAATTACAATATTTTTACTTATGTATGAGCGATTTAAGAATAGTCTTTTCTCTGTATATAACCATAATGTTTTCAAATGCCAATAAATCAAACAATCAATAATATACAATATGTTTTTGCAATAGTGATTTTAATTGGGAGAGCAAAAACATCTCAGATGATCGTTTACGTAAAAAAAAAAAAAGAGTAAGGTGATTAATCTCGTTATAGTTAAGGTTGTGCAATAAACGGAAGGGAAAAAATAAATCTTCATCGAGATATTTCATAAAACGCGATTAATCATCTCATCCTACACATTTGACGTAATAAGATTAGTCTACGGTATCCGATTACGTGCGAACGCTTTCGTGGAAACTTACGACAAATCTGTTGGAGCATCAGAGCGCTCGGCCCAGCAAGAGCCTTTCATCAACGAAATGTAAACCCGTTGACGCATTCTACGCGCGTATCGAGCGGACATTTATGGCGACATACAGTGCAACGCGGGGTGAGAGACACCACGACCATTCTGCGTTCTGCTGCGGTGTGTTTTATCACTCGATGATTAGGTGTGGCGACGGTGACGACGGTGGCCACGGCGGCGACGAGCAAAGTTTGTATAATGTATGATAAAGCCGATCGTGGAGGGCGCGACTCCTGCCTTGTCGTATTCATTCAACACGTTATCAGCGCGTGGCTGTTTCGACGAATCGACCCCTTCGATAGACACTGAATTTCGCTCTTTCTCTTCCGCCTTTCCCGGCCTCTTTTTCACGGTTTTTTTTTTCATTTTTCACAATAGGCAATTTTGTGTGAAATATTACGCATCGGAATTTTACACGCAAGTAAATTCGTTAAAATTTATTTAAAAAAAGATAAATGGAAACGACACTGACACGAAAACAATTTATTTGCGGACATTAAAATAAATACGAAACTAATGTAAACGTTTGGCGATACGTTGGTTGGACCGATTAAATTTTATCTCGCCGTTTCCTGGTTGATAGCTTTTGTTCTACAATAAACAAGGCAAATTAGTCACCTATTTCATCTAACAATGCTTAATTACGTGTAAATGTTATTATCAATGTTTAATTACGTGTAAATGTTATTATCAATATTCAATTCAATATTTAACATTCAAATTTAATATTCAATTTAATAGTTCAACATCTAATTCAATATTATTTAATCACGTAAACTAAAATGATATTCGTAAACTAATATGATTTCGTATTGCGACAGCGTTGTATATTCGTTACTTTTCATGAGTGTGGGACTAACTTTTGGCAAGCAAAATAAACTTATTTATATGAAAAATAAACTTATTACTAAACACACACATGGATGTTAATGATACAACAACGCAACGAAGTTTAAACATTTTCGCGTCAAAGCAGCGACGGTTTTGCCACAACTTTTTACTGCACTTTTGCTCTGCGCGTAGCATCATTACGTTTTTTTAAATATACAGTTGCATTACCTACTTGATATAGAATTACGTTGTACTTAATTTCATCATTCTCATTGCCTTTTTCTCCGTTTCTCCATACGAAGCGCAATTTCTCAGTTACGAAGATATACATTACTTTCCTCTCGAATTTGTATTTAAAAAAAAATTATATTGTAAAAATAAGTTACAATATACATTAAGAAAAAATTGTTTTGCGAAGAAGGGCGTTGATAAAACAATTTGAATATTTTATACTGCGAATGTGTAATTCAAGACGCGTCTGCGGTATCCGACACTCTATCCCTTCTGTTCAGGCCTGAAGCACTTTCGACATTGTATTTGAGATCAATTAACGTTGCCATTACCGCGACAGATATATTTATTTAGACATTAGCAGCGGAGGCGTTTGAGTGGACTGACGACGTTCGCGATCGCAATCCTATATGTATAAAATACTCTCGGTTATTCGCTTAATGTTCCATCACTCAATTGTTTTATGCCTATTAATTTCATCCTTGCATTCGAATAATTGCTGTGTGTGTGTATTCTGAGTTTGAAATGCTCGTAAAATATTTTGTGATTTGTGTATAAAAGAATACTATTTAAACGTCCCTACAGCGAGATGCTTAATACGTTATTTTAAGCTTCTCATATTTCCCATGTGAATATCTATTAGACAGCGGATTTAAATAACATAATAAAAAGTCTTCTTAATCCTTTTTATTATGTTATTTAAATCCTTTTTGGAAGCCTTTTTGGAAACTTGCCTCTTTTAATGAAAAACACATTTGTGAAACACGACGTGTCGTAGAATCATGTGTGACTAATAATTCTAAAGGTTGATTCTTTGTTACGATATCTCAACAGTCGGAACGCGTCTCTGAAAAAATTTCAATAAAAATAAGGTACATACTTTGCAGCACGTGACGACGGCAGTCAAATATGAATTTAAATTCACGCCTCTTCGTGTCTCATTTAAATTGCATAGGATTACAGCAAGTTAGGCGGATGAATTTTTGAATTATAAGTCAAAGTTGAAGTTATCACCTGCCGCGAATACGACGCTACCGCCGTCGCGATGAGAATGAAGAAAGTTGCCCCAGGCACTCAGGTGCACTTCAAACAGTTAAGGTTGAATACTGTCGGAAAGCCGAGCAATATTTACATATCCGCGTTATGTTCGCCCGCAACAAACGTAAGAGCAATCCTCTTTGCTTATGCAAAATGTTATAATTTTTTAAAGGAACGCTTCGCACGGAAATGAATGCGAAATGAATTCTGTTCTTCTGGAACTGCACCCGACGATTGTCTGCATTTTGCTTCTAACATGCTCCAACGACCTCTAAGCACACTTTAACATTTTTCATAGAATCCACCGTACTTTGCCAGAGCATAAAGTGTTTTCTAATTACTTAACACATCTTAATACAAACCTACACAGAAATTATACAAAGTGTAGGACGACTTAATTAGAGTAGAACGTATATATATGCTGTGCACGGTTTTGGATAGAGTTAGATCAAATGTAACTTTTTCGGTTTGTATTAAATAAAAAAAAAAAGCAAAAATGTCGGCCACCCAACGTCCTTAAACCTTATTTATAGTCGCCGCGGTTAGTAATACGTAATTAATTATTACTAAAAAATACGAGCTTACGCAGCCTCGGGCTGAGCACGAATGTGTAGTATTGTATCGACGATTACGACAATTAACGACGTAACTTGTGTCGTCGTGTGTCTAGAGATTATACAATTGGAAAATACTCATATATTATAGAATTTCTTTAATTGTTTTGTTATTTTCAAAAACCCCTGATATCTTGATGCTTATGAATTCTTATGATTCACCTTCTTTCGTACACTTCATATTTCCTTACAATATTTACTAACGTCAGAAAGTATTTTAAGACGATAATTTTAAATGGGCAAAAAGCATTTTTAACAATTGAACTTATCATATAATATATCGAAACTTTATCACATCTCTATTTATGGCATTAAATAATAATAGTCACTTTGCTTAATTGTAATATTTTTTAGATATTTTAATGTATAATTCTTTACTTATTTTTAAATTTAGCCTTACTCTAGAAATAGTCTTATTTCTTTTTACGTAAACGATCACCTGGGGTATTTTAACATTCCAATTAAAAATCACTATTATTATAACAACTCATTATATGACATTGATTATTTTTCAATTTATTAGTATTTGAGAAGTTACGGATATAAATTTACTAAGAATTTTCTGAAAAAAATAAGAAATAAATATTACAAAGAGAATAGCACGTTAAGTAACTTACGACAGTATTTCTAAAAAATACAAATGTTAATTAATAAAGCGCTTTCTTATTTTCGGATATTTTCGATGGAATTACATATTTAAAAGTTTGTAAAGAATAGTTATTAAAAAAGAAAAAAAAAAGTCCAAAAAAAGAACACAATATTTTAAAACTCACAATTTTTCTTGTCGCTCTGAGGTATAGAGACATTCCAATGACTATTCTTAATTTTTTATTTCTTATTCTTTTGTTTATCTCAATTCTTATTTTTCGACATCAGAACTCGATTCAAAATCTTATAGAATTACACTAATAAGATATCTGATTAAAATCGTATGATTAAACTTATGTGTAGACATACATAAATATCAGTGCGTTATCTGAATAAATGATGATAGCATAGCGGCGATTAGCGCGCTACGATTGATTCGTTGAACCATTAATAATGTCCTACCCGCAGAAATCATTGCCGGCAGCATTGCTTGTTTCTCCACTCAATGCGTTATTAATTAAGCTACCATTATATAATAATAAACGCGACAGTGGTTTCGAAAGGTGAGATTTAATTTGATAAGACTAATTAATCAAATAGTTCAAAAGTAAAATATACATCGTAGCTGCTACGATCTCCTTCAAGCTATATTTTCTTTTTTTTAATTCTCATCTTCGTATTCACACAAAATCCCAACAAATTGTGTATTTATTTTATCTCATGTCCAATGCAAAATTAATTCCACGACTGCTTAAGTGATAATGACGAAATGATTATTTATATGTTTATGTTTTTATTTTTATCAAAATTGTGATTATTACTGTAAAATTGTTTGTGCTATTATTTACACTGTAAAAAATAAAATGTTAATTTTAACTTAAAGACATATATGGATTTTCTGAGACATGCAAAAATGTTAAAATTAACATTTTTGTGTTAATTTTAACATTTTTGTATGTCTCAAAAAGTCCACTATATGTCTGTAAGTTGAAATTAACATTTTATTTTTTACAGTGTATGTAATTGATAGAATTCTTTATTATCACGAGATCGATCACGTATATGCGATAACATTTTCTCTCCGTAACGAGCAGTTTCAACCGTAAACTTTACACTTTCAACTTCTCGATGACCTTCAACAAACTAAGGGATATAAAATGTAATATTTCCAGATGACATTATACATATATAACGAAGTTATTTGTTACTTTTAAACAATTCAAAAGCAAAAAATTCTACACGAACGTATATACATGTTTGATTGATGTGTCATACCATTTAAAGAGCTAATCGCTGCCTCTATATAAATATTTTAAAATTTCATATTATCATACAAATGTTTAAGTACATAATTATATTTGATATGTCCTGCTAATTGATTGCGCGATACATTATTCGATATCTGATTTTGTGTTTTAAGAAGATTAATAATAATTGTTATAAATTGCGCACCAATTACCGCGCTGTGTTAATGCTCTCATTGTCCGTACATTATATTATTGTTTTTTAATAATAATTGCTAAAACAGAATATTATAAAAATGCAATTTGGAACGTATTGCGTATTTATTAAATCGAAATCAATCGAGTTCCTTATTGTTTATTTTTGATAAGGTCGGTCAATCCGTGGCTAAATGTGGATAAAACGTAAATGTAGAAATACCTCTTAACACAACAAATGAATCTGATAATCATAAAATTTGCCAAGCCTGAATTATTAAACGTACATCATAAAATCACAAACAAGTTGCTTTATCCTTAAAGCTTTGTCTATAATAGTTGCACAGACTGTGTCGTATAAGAACTGTCGTATAAAATACTGTCTCGTCGTAAGATGTTAAAATCGCAAGAGCTCTTGTCGTACGGAGTCAAGCAAATTTCAACTTTCTGCGACTGCGACAATTAGTTTACTAATATTAACCTACGACTAGAAACAGTATTCTTACGACATTCTCACACGACATATGACCCAGCCTCCCAAAAAACACATCAAGTTGAGAGAAATCCAGATAGCACAGAGAATTCAAAAAGAATTAAAAAAGAATTTAGTTATGTGTCATCAATTCTAAGTTTATTTTCAGATGCGAAAAGAATTCTTTTCAGAATTTTTTAGAAAAAGAATTTTTTTTACATCTGAATATGAATTCAGAATTGATGATACGACTGAATTCTTTTAAATTCTCTATGTTATTTGGGAAGTCAAAATAACTCTATTTTGACGTCATAAAAGTCCAAATAATAATTCTTGATTATAAAATTTGACTGTTTGGTTTTTTATTGACTTTTGTGTGATTCTTGGGCTGTGCGACTATAAACGAGGCGTAATAATTACATTGTTGGAACGTAGTATCGCAGTGCCACGCTTGAGTATAACAATTATTTTGACTAATTCTACATTTTACATTACTAACATCATCTTGATATTCTGAAAAAAGTATTTTCAAAGAACAGCCATACGTATTTCACAATTCAAACGCTGACGCGATGAATAAATCAGGATCATTAATTGCCCTCGTTAATTTTTATGTGAGCTGCACCACGCTGTGATGATACATTAATTTTGAATAGCGGCAATCCATAGATCCGACATTTCTCAACATTAATGAGAACCCGTCACTTCAGGGATGATGGTCTCAAATTCGAGAAATAAGTTGCATTTATACGAAATTCTCGTCGACTTTGCGTATTTAAGAACATAAAAGTCATAATAATATTATTAGGACATCATGATTTTATTTTTTGCTTTAAATTATTTATAATTTAATTAGTTTTTAATTAGTTAATACAGTTTTTAAGATGCTTATTTGTAGTAATAATATCTATTAAATGTTTGTTAATTTATAATATTACTACTTCAGTTTCGGTTTAGGATTGTGTTTTAATACTGACAAATATTTGGCGCACAGTTGACTTGAACTGAAAATTTTATAAATTCATAAGAAATATTACTATAGGCACATGAAAAACCGCCTTGATCGCCAATGTAGCGCATTTTTCACTCATACGTCTTTAATTTTATCGGTCAATTTTCATTTAACATATATGATCTTATTTGTCACTTGTAAATTTACTACAGTATCATTATGATTCTGTATTTTATTTGAATATTCTCCTGCAGTGACGAACTATGTCAGATTCGATCATTACTATTAGCCAGGCCACAGCTCAAGTTGCTGCGTTATAAATTCGCGCACGCTCGCTGTTTTAATTTTTGACGCACCTCACCGTTGCGTCATTCCGCGCTGAACTTCATGCATTATGTAATTCGATATTTATTAAATATGGAATTGTCTCCGTGGGGGATAAAACGGTAGTGCGTCGTGTCGTGAACGTTGACGTTGCGTGTGTGTTCGGTCGACATGCGTTTCGTCGACATGTCGTTCTGCGGCGAGAATTGCTGACATAGAAACTCTATTTTAGCCAGTTCGCTATCATAGCTTTAAATATACGCCTGAAAAACAGTTCTCTTGTTGAGCGATTTATATCTTTGAACAAATATAGAAATTTATTTCCCTTTCTACATTTGTCTCTCTGAAAAAATATCATATAAATTTAAATTTCAACACGTTCGCTACACATTGTACATGTGTACGCATAATGCAAGAGTAAGCATTTTTTTTAAATGCAATTTTGTACATTCGCTTTATCTCCTTTTCTCTCTCGTCCTTTTCTCTCGTAACTAATAACACTAATCGCTAATCCTTTTCTCCTGCACACACTGTTAAAGGTACTGTAACTTAATTTTATCATGAATGGTCAAATGTGAGTGAGAATAATTAACGTGTGTTATAGTTAATCGTCTTTAGTAAATCGCTACAAGTTAATAAGTGTGAAAAGTTAAGTCCCGTGTCCAACGAGGATAACGAGATTGTTCGTACATGCGATATATCTTCGTTCACGAAGAAGTTAAAGTAAACTAAAGAAAGCGAAAGCGTCGGATCGATTTTAAAGCATTCCACTGCACGTCGATTTATCGCGAGAGTTTTACTGTAATCTGGAGCATCGATTTTTCTTCTTTCATTTCGATTTCCGGATTAGAAGAAGTGATACGTTCTCCAATATTCCCTTGTAATTTCCTTTTATTCAACAGCGACACGTATTTCAATCACCGATTTAAAGTGTCTCTTCGATATAAACGCTTTTTCAAATGTCACTCGCTGCGGAATCTACTGCAATTTTCCTGACGATTAATTAAAGAGAATTGATAGTCTCTTCTCTCGCCGTGTTCTGTAACATAAAAACAAAAAAATATACGACAGAGTTGGGTATTGATAAAAAAATAGCACTCTTGACCTTGCGCGACCACGTATAATTATAATATAAGTTGAGGTAACATTGAGACATGTTTGTGTTGTAATTATTTTTTCGCATGAGATCATGTCTCCCGTCAGTGTTTCCAAACGAATAAGAAAGAGAAAAACGAGTGTACGTCAGACGACAAGAAAGTTACTCAAAGAAACTGAGACGGCGAACTCGTTATTAAAATTTCAGAAGGATTATTCCTCTGGTCACAGAAAGAAAAAGAAAAAAAAACAATTAATGAGTTCTCAGAGGATGCTTGATTTATCGCTATAGGGCAAACTGGATGTTTGTTACTATATTTATCACGAGCACAAGCTATTTCATACAAGAAACAGCGAATAGTTTAATTCGATGACAAGACGACGCTAGAAGCAAGAAAATCTTAAGAGATTTGTTCCAAAAGTTATTAACGCTCGTGCCTGCGTGAGGTTTTTTAATGCTTGTCGATTTAACTATTACCGCGACGAAAGTAATTTAACTATCTTATGCAACTACTACTTTGCTCATTAACGTGACCAAAAAAGCAAGTACTGCGAGTCACCGTCGTGACCGCAAGAATTTTTTATCAGCTCTTAAATATTTTCTCAACACTTGCTATTATTCGAAAAATTGAGGAAATCGTCAAAGGATTATTCAAAAATATTACGTGTGTGTGTGTGTGTGTGTGTGTGTGTGCGCGCGCGCGCTCAGAGAGAGAGAGAGAGAGAGAGAGAGAGAGAGAGAGGTATTTCATTTATAGCACAAATTTATTTGGATAAATATGCAAAATGAATTTTTTATAAGCCTATTTTTTAAAAATGAATTTATAAAAAACAGGCTTATAAAAAAAAGTAAACAGTTTCAATAGGATCGAGTTTTTCGTTTGATACGTTTTCATTTATATTATAGATAAAATGTTTGTTTACCGACTTACATTCATCTCGCAAAAATAAATATAAGCTCAGAGTAAACAAACATCCATGCAATCTCGTGATAAAAGTAATGATTAAAGCAAGGATGACAACACAAATCAGTCTATTTAAGTATCAACCTGTTTAGTGCCAAGTTCATATAAAGATTAAAAAAAGACTTCATTTGATATTTTATTATGTGAAATGTAATAAAAATCTAAATATCTATTTTTAAATGTAAATAGTAACTACAGAAATGCAGAGCTCTTCAAAGCTGCGGGAAGATCTAAAAGAAGAAAGGAAATACGAAAGATTCAAAGTATGCATCTAAAAGGTTAAATACTTTATATTGACAGTTTTGCATTTTATGACTACTTTATTACGCAATGAATTTTTAATTATAGAATTTATTATTTATATATATACCTATATATATATATATAGACCGTAAAACATATTTATATAACGCCCACACTGCAATACAGCCAATTACAAGCGTTATTTATATTGTCGCCGAGGCACACAACGCCTCTCACTATATAAGTTATTATTATAGTATTTAATATAATTAGATATTTGATCTTTTCATGTTATTAATTACATGAAGCTTTTAAGACTATATAAGCTTATCAATTTCCATAGAGATCAACAGGACATTTTATAAGATTTAGATTATAATAGAAGAAAAAAAAACAATGATACTTTTTTATAATAAAAATCTTACATCAATTTTCCAATAATTGATGTTTAATGCGTTAAAAATGACTTTTTTGTGATATTTAAAACTTTTTATAAAAAAGTTTAACATTATATTGAAATTCTAATCAGAAGTTATAAATGTATTTTTCATATTTTTTAAAATGCATATTTTTTATTTCAATATCTTACTTTTTTTAGTCAAGTTATCATAATAAAACTCTATATCCTTCGATGCAAGTCAAATTTTATTTGGTTTGTTATCATTTTTGTCATCATTTTTGTCATCATTTCCGACGTTGGGACAAGCGTAAGAAATTTACGAGCGCACGTACGTGCGATTGAGCGGGCGTTCGCCATTATTCGGAGCCCTTCCGGATACGCGATTTCAACTAATTATTTTTTTTTAGTCGTCAGTGGTCTCAGACATTACACCCGCATTTTTGGATTTCCATTTGAAACGCCTGGATATACGTTGGAAATTTTTGATCACATATATGTACATATCAGTGATTTTCAATTGTCTGTTATTTCAGTGTGAGCCTACATTTAATTTTCGCTCCACGAACGCTCCAAACTTCAACCACATTCATTTTTGTTAAAAAAAATAGATGAAAGCTGCTTTCGTGAACGTAATTAGGTATCCTGTGCGCATTTAGAAGCAAAATGTCAATTTTTACTTCCTTTTTAGAAAAGGTTATTTATATTTAGTGGGATTCATCATTAATACTAGTAATATACCTTGAGATTCATTAATTGTAAGATTTCAAGATTATAGCGTCTGTTACTCCTTGTCTGCTTTCTGCAGATTCAGAACAAAGTCTTCAAAGAACAGAATAATTAAAATGTAAATCTTATTTCAAAGACAAAATGAGAAATATAGACGGCGTGCAATTTGATAACCAGATAATGACTATCAATTCACGTGCATTTTCTCATTGTTATACCAGAATAACTTTGGCATAATCATTAAGGAGAAGGAAATTTCTCGCTGAATCTTAGATCGATCGTTTTCATTACAGATAATCTCACAAGCAGGGCGTATTATAAAGTTATTTAATAGAAACAACAAGACTTTCGTAAAATTTAATTTGATTTATAATATGGAAACACACAAACTGTATCCCATGAAAAACTTAAGAAAAAGTCGAATTATTTAAAGTAAAACTTCATTTTAATAAAAAGTTGCTGGACAATTATCTATAATAAATATTTATGATTTCGCAAGTGGATTGAGAGCAAAATTTTGTTAAAAATAAATCTGTCTGTAAGTTTTATAAAAGATTCGTTTTTAATAATCTTTTATAATTATTGGTCAACAATAGATGAATAGAAAAATGATATTTAAATATTTTTGTTATGATATCGTACTTCTTAAATAGATAACGTATTCCATTTCAATCGATGTGAAAAACTACAAATGAACCGATAATTAAAATGATAGGAAATGTGAGATTTGTGAAATAATTATTTTTTGTATTGTTAAAATGGAGAGGCTAGAGATTTTCATCTCTCGGTGATTTGACAAGCAAATTTTCTGTGTGAATTAACTGAAAACACAGTAAAATTTTTGAATGTAGATTTTTAATTTAGATGTTCGTATCGTGAAAACGAGCGAAATGCACACGAAAGAAAGAACAAAAGATCAATTGTGAACTGCGCAGAAATAAATATCAATTTTTGCTTAGTTCTGTGTTGTACGCATTCAATCCCATACGTGATTAGCAAACAATTAAAAATCAAACATTAAAAAAAGGAAAGTATAAGAGAAAATGGAGAAGAAAGAAAATATAATTCTGTATATATATATATGCAAATATACGTTAAAATAACACATATTTTGATTAATTTTGAGCAGAACTAATTTGAATATTAGACTAATTTTCTTTTTTTTTATAGAAACAGACAGTTTCCAACAGAAATACATTAAAAAATTTTCTGGAATTAAATTTCTTAAAAGATGTAGTAAAGTTTATTTTGTTTATTAATTTCAAGTTTGATTGTATTTTTCTGTTACTTTAATTAAAAAGTTGACATTTAAAATAATTCAAAGATATTTAACTAAAAGATAAGAAGAATTTCTACATATAATTCTTCTCGAAATTTTCTCTAAGGGCGCACTGAGAGAAAAATGTATTAAATTTTAATAAATATTTATTCGAATAGTGCCAATTAAATATTTATTAAATGTTAACATATATTTATTTGGTGCAAGAACTATTAATTTGATTTACCTATTATTTAATAGAAATAACAAGGCTTTTGTAAAATTTAATTTGATTTATAATATGGAAACACACAAACTGTATCCTATAGTGCCGTATTCATAGTCTATTTGTATATTTTAAGATCGTCTTAAGTAATGTCTTAAGATGCTAATGCAACCGTCTGATTGGCTTGTAATTTCATAAGATTGTACTTAAGACATTATATAAATAAGAATCTCTCTCTCTCTCTCTCTCTCTCTCTCAAATTTAAATACCGGCCTAAGAAATAAAGCTCTTTAAAAATATTAAGAAGCATTTCCTAAAATATTGATTGGGGACAGTATGTTGATAAATTTACAATTTTTAGGAGAACATTTTTAAAGACGATGACAATCTATATCGCTTTATCAGTTAAGATAGATTAATTCGAGGTCCAAAATCTGAAAGCTCACGTATGCAAATTTTTCGCAGAAATCTCTGCTTCGTCTCAAAGTCAGTTTGCTACAGGACTCTGACCTCAAAGACGCAAGAACCTATTTCATCCCTTAGACGGAACATTGATGTGCTTCGCACTAATATAAGTAAGATTCGTACGACGTATAATTAAAAGAAAAAAAAGAGGAAAAGAAAGCACATCACACAGGACGATCTCGTTAAAATAAAAACCACCTTCTCCGTTATGGTATGTGGCAGCAACCACGATGCAGAGAATTCTTAATGAAAATGGCCCTCTCTTGTAAGGATCACAGGCATAATAAAACAAGCGGCTGCTAACTTCTGTGCTGCTTCCCATGTGGCAAAATTTTTTAAAGTTTTCAAATATTTGACTTTACAACAATACCGCGATGTCGCGCGAACATGAGAAACTGCCACAACACAATTTAATGGAGATTCATGAAAACATTGCCTCTTGTTACTTTAGTTTCAAAAAATTAAAAAAGTAGTCCTGGGTTCACTCACATGTGGTTCAGTCTAAACACAAAGTACAGTTAGATACAGAGATATAAAGAGCAATAAAAATAGGTCTGCAAAAAAAGTTAAATTAAATTTAACTCGTCAGTAATTGGAAACTGAATTAGAATTTTCACGAAACATGAAAGAGATTTCTTTAATCTTTTATTGTTTCAATAAAAACGATTATTTTTAGATGAAATTAAATATAAAAAAGAGTCATAACTTTCTGAATATATAATTATGCTCTCTGTAAACATCGTGTAAAAGAAGTAGATTATTAACGTACAGAATATGTTTTTCCCGAAAATCAGTGAAAACCAACTGTAAAATATTTCATATATATTAATTACGAAAAATACAAAGTTATTTTCACGAGAGTGACAGTTTTTTAAAAGAATGGCATATGCATTACATTTAAAAAAATACAATTTGTCACACTTCACGATCGAGTAAACGAAACGTGACCTTTAAAAAATCGTTAGGCTTCTCTCTAATCACAATTTTCTGAATCTTTTTTACTGTCTCCATTTTTCAATCTTTTCATGAATATCTTCCCACACATGTATTTTAAATATCAACATCAATAGACCTAATGTAGCTACCTGTCAAATATCATTGAGATTGAATTATACATCATCAAATTGTCTATTGGAGAAAAACTCGTATTGGAGAACAATTTCGTAATGAAAGCGTTTTTGCAAAAGAGAATTTGCAAAAAACCGCCAGAGCGAGTAAGTTCTTCCACCTCCTCGTTATTATATTTCGTCACAAGAGAGTGGCAAAGTTGGAGGGATGAACGGGGCATGGCAAGAAGAGGACGCTTGCGCCCCGTGGCCGCGTGGCCGCTTTCCAGCGGCCACCTGTACTGTGCGCCCACTCTGTCTCTTTCTCTTTCTCTCGTTCTCTTCCTGTCTCTCTTTCATCCCCCCGACGAAAGCACGGCTTTCCCATATATATGAAGGGACCCTCGGTATTGCCACACTTCGCATCATTACCGCCGTAACGTGCAAGCCATTCAATTCCTGCTCGACTCACGTCACCTGAGACTAACGCTCAAGAATTCAAACTCGGTGAGTTCAAGAGTTCTCGATTTATTTCTTATGCATATCCTTTTGCATTATTCCTTATTTTCACTTTTATTTCTTTTTCTTTTCTAGTAGTTATCTTCACGTATACAATTTCTAAGTCCACATCATGGAAAGTGTGTTTTTTTGCAATTTGTTTTGAAAATACTATAAAATCTTATTATAATTAATATTGAACTTCCGTTGTTTGACTTATCTTTAAATTCATTGGTCGTGAGTATAATTAACATATCATATTACGCGCATTTTAATTATGGAAAGATCAGGAAGCATTATATTTTCAATATTCTCTGATTCTGTGAAATGAAATTACTTCATCAAAATTTTTCATAGTGTGAAAGGATTTTATTATTTATATAGTTACGGTAATAATGATAACAGACATATTATTAATACTTCTATATAATCAATGACTATAAAAAGAATTGTTGTTATGAATATATCCAAAATATCATTATAATAATTTAGTGAAATGCTTTTACGTTACTTTCTAACTAATTTTTTATAATTTCATTGCATAAATCATGATCAATGACAAATCATCGTTTCTTATATTATTTGTGATATTAATTATCTTAAAATTTTACCTTAATTAATTTTTTTTTATTTCTTGAAACCTGTTTAAACAAATTATAATTTGAGCTGAATTTCGAAATAAAATTCTATTTATAATATCTATTTTTGTATATTATGTATTTTCATACATTGCGGGTGTATTTATATCTTTTGTTACATTTTAATATATAGGTATATTTTGATATATGTTAAATACATGTTGTACATTCTAATTTTGTAATACATTTTTTTAATTATACGGCACATAAAATTACAAACAGAATTCTATTCTTCTACGAGAGAAAATCATTTAAAAATAGACTTAAAAAGTTTAATTTACTTTGTGATCGTATAGCTCTTTTAATTTGGTAAATCACTCAACAACAATAAACCAATAAATAATATACTAGATTCTGTTTTAAAATATCTAATACATTGATTTATAGTACATTTTATTGATATGTTTTTTTAAAGTGATGGGCATGGATCGACGATTTGTTTTAAAAAACAATTATTATTAATTAAACGCAATTGTAAATCAATTGCACTTTTCAATTATAATGCAATCGAGATGCGAGTAATCTTGTCCGTCAATCCTGTTCGACTCTCAAGACGAAAAAAATAACAGATCATTTGAATAATTATTTTATTGATTATTAATCTATTATGCCCATCCTTTAAAATGTTTTATATTATTTGTTTTTTATTACTTATTTATTTACTTTGTTTTAACGATACCTATTTACTATAAATAATGTATAATGAATTTTACTTTACAAAAAATGGTGTTGATTATTACAGTTATAATGTAAAAATCAGATTTTTTTTATTAATCAAAATGTCAATAATGCAACCATTTACCAATAGTTAAATGCAAACTGCTAGTTTTCCTCAGCTTAATTAATCTTTATTTTCAAGTTATGTTTCTTGGTAAAAAATATATCATATATAAAGAATATGATTTTTCATATTTATCAGTTAGTATATGTGTGTGTGTGTGTGTTTTGGGTGTGTGCGTACGTATGCGTGCGTTTCACATACACTTTCATCTCCATTGAAAAAGTTGAACAATCATGACGCATGATGTAACAAAAAATTTTTGGGAAAAATAATACATCGTTTTCCATATACTGAATAATTTTTCTACATGACTAGATGATGATACATATAATTCAAAATTGATGAGTAGGACAATTTTAATTTTCTAATGTGATTTAATTTTGTATATTTTAAATAATTAGTAAAACAATTTTGTATAATATATATAAATACATCAATACGATAGAGAACGTCATTAGCAGTCAAAGTTAGATGTTTCGAGTAATACAATATATATTCTTTACTAAATCAATTTATTTCAGATATGTGTATTTGTATATACTATAATACATTTGTAGTATATATATTTAAAATATACTACATATAAAACCAATACGAGTTAATTTGTAAAAAGTATTTATCAAATTGTGTATATCCATTCGTAATATAAATAATATAAACATTGAATTTTTTTCTTAAAGCATATGAGTAAGTCTGTAGATCAATTTTTATAAATGACACTCTAAAGAGATAAAAAATTAAAAATCCCATGTATTCTGTAAAGAATATTTATAAAAAGATATTAGTGAAAGATTAAACATTTAATAATAATTAGATTTTTATTTAGATACTATGATTTTTTCTTATTTTTTATAAAACTAACTGTAAAAATTTAAATACGTAACTATGCTGCGTATATATCCAATCAATGGTTTTTAAACAAAAAACGCTTTTGTATTCCTCATAAAAATTGAGTACGCTGCCCTTATGATTATGATGTACGTAAATCCATTGAAACTATCCGGCGGCGTGGTCATTACTATTTTCTTTATCGTGATATAATGGGTGATAAATTACTAACGTAGGTCAAAGATATAAAACAGAGGACAAAGAAAGATTGACATTTCATAGCTGGATTATCCACGTTTACAGCCGATATATTTGCAAATTTTAGAATAATTTCATTTAAAACCTGTAATTATTTTCAGTTTGCATATTGTATGTCATATATTACATATTATTATATTTAATATGACGTAAATTGTTATTTTTTATTTGTGTTTTGCGCTTGATGTTTCACGTTATACGTATGTCGTTATTATACAATAATGGTAATTGTTCATTTAATATGATTATTTACGCTTTAAATAAAAAGATTTGACCGCATTTTCTCGGACATTGTACGCAAAAATAAATTTCAGTAAAAATAATTTATATAGAACTATCGAATTAGATATTTTTAATTTAGGTTCTTTTTCTACACCTACTACAATCGCATAATTTAAGTATAAATCTTAAAAAATTATAAAAAATTAAATGTAATTTTCAAAGTACAAAGTTTTTTAAATTTTATCTGTATTAATACTTTATTATTATAAATTATAATAAATTATTTCCGTTATAATAAATTATGGTTTCCCATATTTATTTTTATTTTATATATTATTTTATATGTTTTATATTTATATGTATTAAAACAGACATTTCTTTCACACACATTTACTTGAAATATTAATTTCGATATACGCTTTACTTTCCGCGTCGCACGATTATGCAGATTATAAATTGTATTGCAAAAGATTTAACTTAGCGGATAACTCGTACTGAACTTGAACGTATACGATTTATATAATTTATTCGTAAGTAAAAAGTTACAAATTTTTTAATCTGCTTTTCTAAAAACTTTCTGCAGCGCGCGTTCACATTTTGTCAAACTTCTCAACTGGAAATGCGTGGGTGCAATACATCTATGCGTTAAAATACCGGTGGCATTGTACGACCAAAATTCATTTAACTTGAATATTATTAACATTACATACATGCGTATATATGATGCAATCAAAGTCATCTGGGGTTGATAATTGAGCAGCTTGAAAATTTCATGGGACAATAAGTAATTGTGGGGAAACAAAATCGGGATACGCACGAAGTATCTTATCGCGCAAATGGAAATTTCTCGAGATAGCTGAAAAACAGCTTTTAAAACGTAATTCCAATATATACAGAAGTGGTATCCAAAATCGATATTCAGTTACAATGTGTTTTTTCATTGCGCAACGACCTGTGCTTTTCGCACACTTCTCGTTTATTAAGACATTTCACTAACGACTAATTAGCGCAAAAAGTAATTACGATCAGATATTGTTACATGGAGACTGAACATCGATGGAGCTATGATAATCGATATTTCTTTTCTTATAGAGCCTCTCTTTCTTAATTATTGGCTCACTGATTATACAACAAATACAGTTATTTTTCTTGAACGCTGGCAGGTAAATATATTAAAAGTCGATATAAGTGCTGCGGAGAGAATTCACGAGCAAAAATAATTGGTGAGCAAAAATACGATTTTACCATCTTCTCATCGGTACGCGTAAATTATTTATGTTCTTTAAAAGCCTGTACAGCACGTAGCGAGTAAAAAGATGGGCAATTATTGCCCTGGAAAGCTCAACAAGTAAATTGCCGTTAATGATGGTTGAGAAATGCGGGATATTCCTGAAATATTTCTCTGTATTATTATCATCTGCTCGCGTTGCGAAGCTTTAGAATTTTCAAATTATGATTTAGTCTTTTTTCAAAAGAAACGGAATGTTTTATTTCTCATTAACAGTAATAACAGAAATTTTTTATATTTAAATAAAAATATATATCATCAAAGGATTTATTTTATAATAAAAAAAATATTTAACATATATATACTTTTCTGCAAAGTGTTTAATAGTGAAGATATTTCACAAAGAAATATTGCTTCTCGCGATTTGAAATTATTATTTGAACTGTTCGTTATTCTCTACAATTTTTTTTAAATTAATACTTTTTACTTTAAATTTACTTTTAATTTTACTTTAGCGAAATCTTGATTGGAGTTTTATGCCTAAATTCTAAGCAGAATCGTAAGGCTCGTAATATATTCCTGTAAGACTTGTAAAAATTTTTAAGTGCTTATACCTTTATATAATATTTTACAGACAGCTTCTTATTTATAAAGCTATAAAATTTATAAGAAACCGTAGGTATTTATGAATAATCGTACATCTTACGATACATACGCATAAAATTAAAATACTAGTCATAAGTTTTTATAAGTTTTACGAGAACACGTTACGAGTCTTACGATTCTGCTTAGAATTGACCCATTAGTTAGTTATTCAATGAAAATTCAATAAGAATTCCGAAAAAAAATCTACTATTAGAGATGATAAAGAACTTGTCTTTGAATTTATAGCAGTTTACATGCAGAGCGTTTACATAGAGATGGTTTGAGACCTTCCAAAACAACCCCATGCAAAACACATTGTGCTATCTAAGAAATCGATGGCAAGGACGAGGCACGCTTTCATGCTTATATTAAACTTTGAACTATCTATGTGTCAGTTTGCATCAGATTTTAGGAATATTTATAACTTTATGTTACATAATTTGACGTCTACATTTTTATGTATTTGTGTATATATTCTGATTTTTCAAAAATATTTTTCATATCGTGCAACATAAAGATATGTATTCAATTTTATTTTGAATTCTGATGAGAATTATCCATCGTCTAAAATGGGCTTCATAAAGCAATTACGCATCGGCGTGTATTGCATTCGTGTACGTTTAACATCGAGCACGCGAAAACGATTAAACGGATTTACCTCGGTCAATGCGGTGTGAGTAATCAACGGATTATACGCTATAATTCGCGCTCGTAGAACGACAAATAGAATTGGATTCGACAACTTGGGTTTCGTCGTACGTTAGAAATTGTCGCGACGTAAACCGCAATAAATAATAACATAAACCGGATCTCTCTCCGTCTCCAGTCACTGGAACAGAATTTCAAATTTATTTGTTTAATAAAAATACTTGATGTAGAAGGCATTATATTTTATACATATTATAATAAATTAAATACTTTTTTTTAAGAGATTTGCTATATTTTCACGCGTGTGTTTGTAAATAGTTATATTTTTTGTTTAAAATATAATTCTCTGATTGTATTTTTCAAATTTATACTCTCAAATATATTTCCTATTTTATTATTTAATAAATAATTCAAGACACAATTAGATATGTAATAATATTATATTTGTCTAGAGAGAAAAAGATAATTATATAAGATAGACTACGAAAAGTTACAGCACAATCTATATTTATGGAAATTTCATAATACATATAAAAAATAAAGTACGAATACAGTTTGCATTTATTACGTTTCCAATTTATTATTATAGAAAAAGAATTTATTTTTTCTCAGATTTTTTATTTCTTCAAGCTTAATCTTTTTGCCCCTTAGGTTCAGAGTAATAGAGAAACCAAACTCTTATGGCATTCTGCCAATAAGTTCTTCAAGTGTTCTAATCGAAGATTTGTATTTAAGCAAGTATTTAATTTCTACTTGAGAATATATATTGTTTCCATTTTTTTTAACTGTTTATGGTCATCATGATATCCAAATGTTTATCGATATTTAATTCAAAATGTGAATTATATTGATATTTCTTTCAATTGATATACATGTTATTTGTTTATTTAAGAAATTTATTTATAATTTTCGTTTATAATTATTCTCCGACAATTCGCAACTTCATTGAATATTTCTGTAAAAATAAGAGATATATTATATATCATATTATAATTTCATATTTTATAAATAAAAAACGGAATTATTAGCAAAAATATAAGATATACTGAAATTTCTGAGCGATAGTATATATAAATATATACATGATATATACAGAATAAATATAAAGCCATATTACAATATTTTTGTTATCTTTCTGCAATTCTCCCGCTTGCAGGAAGAAAAAAAATATTATTTCGATGCTGCATGATTTATTTACAATATAACTTGTATTTTTCTGTTAAGAGAAATTCATGCATATTTTCTTCTTTAGATGAGTCGTAACATTACTTGTACATTCAAATTTAAAAATATTAAACTTTCAACGACAAGGGAATGAAAGTCATATTAGTGTTAATGGAATTTTCCCCGGTAAATAAAAAAAAATATGTTTACATGCGTTTCTGTTGTGTAATTAATATTAAGGGGATCCTAAAGCCGTCTGTATTATCGACTAAATCGTAATTTTTATATAACAAATAATTTTTTTTCTCTTTCACAGATTCTCAAAAATCCTTTTCCAGGATTAAAATATACACATTAATACGTGTTTGTGAGGTAGAATTTATGCCGAGAACAACAAAAAATTTTCTTAAGATTTCAATTTCGAAATTTTTTGTCGTTTTCGGCATAAATTCCACCTCACGAACACGTATTAATGTGTATACTTTAATCCTGGAAAAGGATTTTTGAATCTGTGAAAGAGAAAAAAAATTATTTGTTATATAAAAATTACGATTTAGTCGGTAATACAGACGGCTTCAGGCTCCCCTTAAAGGTGAAAATGAAGGAAGACAATAACGTCGTACTTTTCCCCGGCAAAACAACGTCGAAATGGATCGTTCGGTTTTAAAATAGGCGTGGTTTATTATTCAAACAGACACGTATAATGGGTCTATATTTGAATTTTACGGTCAAAGCCGCAGATTACACGCTGGCACAGGTGTCATACACGGACGAAGCCTTCTTGCTTTGCGTGCTTTAATGGGGATTGCCTCTAAATTAATACACCGTTCGGAACAGAGATCGCGATGCTTGCGCGGATACCCTCATCGTGAGTCAGATGATAGGTTGTGGTAGTACACGAGTTGCGTGGAAATGATAATTCGATATGGAAATGTCACGTTCATGCGACACTTGCGTGTGATCCAATTTAATATTTTACGCCAAAAATTAACGTTTACATATGCACTTAATTCTACAACGTTGTTCACGTGCACGCGAATATTCGTCGTTTCACGATGCGGACGCGATCCTCTCTTCTAAGTAGAATTTATAATTCAATGAATTATTCAGAAAGCGCAGTGTCGATGCTGATAGTTTTCTTTTTTCTCTTGCTTCTTGTCTTGTCACTTGAGCCGTTACATGACATAAATAATAACGTAGCTAACTAGATATCGACATAGAAATATAGCTCGTTAATATTGTAACCTCGATGATATCGATAACATGACCCTTTGAGAATCGAGGACGTAAAGAGGTACGCTTTGACTCACAGTCTCGAATGAGCTAAAAGATTTGATCGATAAAATTTCATTAGGCTATAGAAAGATTTTCCCAAACTCTCTTTTGATCACAAAATTACGAAGTGCTATAATGTCAGCTGTGAAACTTAACAAATTTTTCAATAAATAAAATAATTTTCTTGAACCATTTCAGCGAATATTAAATAATTTATTCAAGCGAGATTAATATATTTTTTAATAAAAAATGAAAAATCGTTGTACGTGTGTGTGTGTGTGTGTGTGTGTGTGTGTGTGTGTGTGTGTGTGTGTGTGTGTGTGTGT